>NW_024062836.1:0-219606 GCF_006381635.1 Hibiscus syriacus | reverse complement strand
ATATGAATGTAAATAAATTATGCTATAATATATTAAAATTATATAATATAATTTGTGGTACTCATAAAAAAAAGATAAAATTAGGTGTCTACAGCTGCTCCTCTTTGTCCTTTCGTGGAACGAAAAATAGGACAAAGACAAAAGGACACAAATTTTCGTCAGGCGGAGTTGAAAACTTGACTCTGATAAATTAAGAATAACTCCCTGTCGGATTGTGTGGCGGATAGCTCCTTCGTCGCGAAGTCGAGTCCATCTTGAAGGAATTGAGTCGTAGTTCGAGATTTGAACTGGAACGTGGCTTCTCATTGCCAAATTGTAGTAACTTTAGTCTTCTTCTCGGTTTAAAGACCTTGGTTAAAATTCGACTGAAAAGTAGTTTCTTGACTCCAATATGCAGTTGATAGACCTTTGAGCTAAATGAAATGGAAACTTGAAAGGTCTTATCGACAGATGGCTTTTCTCGACTTAGCTATGCTGCCGGGGAAAACAGCTTCTTTGTCACTAAGGCACGTTAACCCAGGTCTCTTCTCGACTTGAAAACCTCGATTGCAGTCGGACAGTAGTGTGATTGAGGTGTCATCGAGCTGACTGAAATCGAACTCGACAATCTTCTTGACAGATAGCCCTTCTTGCCTGGGGCTATGCTGTAAATGATGTGCCTAAGAGATGAGCGTAGTCGAACTTGAAGATCTTTGTTGGCAGATAACCCTCCTAGCTGGCGTTATGCCGCAAATGATGTGCCTTGGAGTGAACGTAGTCGAACTCGAAGGTCTTTTGGTGACAGATAAACCCTTCTAGCCTTAAGTTATGCTGTAAATGATGTGCCTTGGAGCTGAGCGTAGTCGAACTCGAAGGTCTTTAGTTGGCAGATAACCCTTCTTGACTTAAGTTATGCTGCAAATGACGTGCCCTTGAAGCTGAGTGTAATCGAACTCGGGGGTCTTTGGCAGACAATCCTTCTCGATTTAAGCTATGCTGCAAATGATATGCCGTTGAGCTGAGCGTAGTCGAACTCAAATGTCTTTTTTTTTTTGGCAAAATAGCCCTTCTTGCCTTGAGCTATGCAGCCAAATAAAAGTTAAAAAAATGGTTTCCCTTCACGGTCTAAGATGGTCATGATTCTTCAGGTGGTTCCTTTGAGCGAGTCTGAACCTAGTAAGACGATTCGGATGACTCCCTTTTAGGAAAAGCCCACTGATAAATTCTGACAGCGGATATCATCCGTCGTGAAGTTGAAAGTTGTTATTGACAACCGGCGGTCCCTTCGTCGTGAAGTTGAACTTACGTTGTCTTGAGTCCGATATCCTTCGCTATGAAGTTGAAATTGACTCTGAAATTGGGAAATTGTTTATTGACAACCAGCGGTCCCTTCATCGTGAAGTTGAACTTGCGTTGTCTGGAGTCCAATTTCCTTCGTTGTGAAGTTGAAATTGGCTCTGAAATTGAGAAGTTGTTTGTTGACACCAGCGGTCCCTTTGTCGTGAAGTTGAACTTGTGTGTCTGGAGTCCAATATCTTCGTTGTGAAGTTGAAATTGGCTCTAAAATTGGGAAGTGTTTATTGACAACCAGCGGTCCCTTCGTCGTGAAGTTGAACTTGCGTTGTCTTGAGTCCATTATCCTTCGCTGTGAAGTTGAAATTGGCTTGAAATTGGGAAATTGTTTATTGACAACCAGCGGTCCCTTCGTCGTGAAGTTGAACTTGCGTTGTCTGGAGTCCAATATCCTTCATTGTGAAGTTGAAATTGGCTCTGAAATTGAGAAGTTGTTTGTTAACAACAGCGGTCCCTTCGTCGTGAAGTTGAACTTGCGTTGTCTGGAGTCCAATATCCTTCGATGTGAAGTTGAAATTGGCTCTAAAATTGGGAAGTTGTTTATGACAACCAGCGGTCCATTCGTCGTGAAGTTGAACTTGCGTTGTCTGGAGTCCATATCCTTCGCCGTGAAGTTGAAATTGGCTCTGAAATTGGGAAGTTGTTTGTTGACAACCAGCGGTCCCTTCGTCGTGAAGTTGAACTTGCGTTGTCTGGAGTCCAATATCCTTCGTTGTGAAGTTGAAATTGACTCTGAAATTGAGAAGTTGTTTGTTAACAACAGCGGTCCCTTCGTCGTGATGTTGAACATGCATTGTCTGGAGTCCAATATCCTTCGCTGTGAAGTTGAAATTGGCTCTGAAATTGGGAAGTTGTTTATTGACAACCAGCGGTCCCGTCGTGAAGTTGAACATGGGTTGTCTGGAGTCTAATATCCTTCGCTTGAAGTTGAAATTGGCTCTGAAATTGGGAAGTTGTTTATTGACAACCAGCGGTCCCTTCGTCGTGAAGTTGAACTTGCGTTGTCTGGAGTCCAATATCCTTCGCTGTGAAATTGAATTGGCTCTAAAAGTGGAAAATTGTTTATTGACAACCAGCGGTCCCTTCGTCGTGAAGTTGAACTTGTGTTGTCTGGAGTCCAATTTTCTTCGCTGCGAAGTTGAAATAGACTCTGATGAAATGGAAAGTTGTTTGTTGACATACAACTTTTCTTGACTTAAGTTGTGCTGTAAATTTCCTTTATATGAATGATGGCCCCTTTCGCCAATTTTGTGAGCCGGATATCTTTCGTCGTGGAAATGAAATCTGGCTTGAAAGTGTTAACTGGAAACATGCTGCTCATGGTTGAGCTTGTGTCGAACTGGATTGTTTTGAACTGGTTCTCGAACCTATCTGAAATTGGTTCTAAGATGTCAAGTCGGTTGAGGTGTAGCTTCTTACTGCCGAGTTAATCAACCACCATCCTTCTTTGAAGGCACTTGAGAATCGAGTATCCTTCATCGTGTTATCTTCTGGATGGAGTCTCGTGCCTTGTCTGTCAATCAGGTCCTGGAATGGATTGTGCCCCATTTGCTTCCGATCTTTGGCTTTACAAACCTTTCATATATGAGACTGTTCTGCTTAAAAATGTTTTTCTCATTTTCTTGTTTTAGGAGATAGACATGATAAAAATATTGTAAAATATATTCGCAATTGAATCAAATTGTAAATGTGAGTTCAAAAATATCAAAGGAATCAAGAGCTCTTTTAATGCTTTCAGAGTTACAAATCTTTGACAAATGTTCAAATGGATGAGTTGGCTTTAGGTTAGCCTCCTTTCTAAGGTTTTGGTAACCCAAAATGTCATTTTTTTTAAATATCGAAATATGCTTTGGCATTTCATTTGGTTGCGGACATAATGACGCAACTAGAATGACCAATTACTATATATTTTATTTCGGTCCTCTAAAATCTTCCATTTGTTCAAGCTTTGTAGGCTCCTCCAACAAAGGCAGTGCGAAAAATATCGGTCTAAAAATGAAATTCTTGAGTGCTCGTGTGTAGTCGACTATAACAGGTGTTCCTTAACTCCCTTAGTCCATTTTACCGAAACTTCATGCTTAGATAAATTCGATTTAATTTGCCGTTATCTGGCTAGCTGAATCCATAAAGCCGGGGCGTTTAACCAATTGCTTTAGAGGGACACTTATCATTATATCATTTTTATCAAGTTAACTGAAGGGTTCATCTCATCACAAAGTCTTCGGCCTGACAAAAGTAGTGGAGCAAACACCGAATTGCCAAGTGTCCGAGCAATGTCATGGTTTGAATGACATCTATTCATAAAGCCAGGGCTTTCAAGTTTCCTCTATAACCAATTGCCTTAGTGGAATAGCTCAGCTTTACGGATTTAATTTCTTAAGATTGTTAAGAAGAACCTGTTATAGTCTAGGTGTTGTTGAAAGTCAAAAATTTCATCTTAGAGTTCAATTTTCAAGCAACTGACCTAAACCGGATTCACCTACTCGACTCTTTCATTTGTAAAGATTCTCATCGTCATTGAACGTCTTAAATAAAAAACATAGTAATTGTCATATGCAATGATGCCCGTGTTGTCCGCACCTTATGAAAAGAAAAGGTTGTATTGGTTAATTGTAAGAGCAGGGTACGGTGTTTGAGGGTATATTCTGGGTAAGGTCAAGGTCATTGTTTTAAAACATGTTACTTTGTCAATGATCCGAAACTTTGAACCATTCACATAGTTTCTTAATTCAAATGATATTCAAAGAATTGCAAGTTTACAAATGTGATTCATTGCTCGTCATCATTAAAGTAACATAAATTATTCAAACGTTCTTACAAAAACTTGAAAAAGTGGAAAAAAACAAGTTCAAACAGAATGCCTCAAATGAGAAATGATCCCTCACTTGGATGCCCCCAAGTTGTTGAAGTCGATCCAGTTCTGGTTACGCATCTTTTGTATGACCCTTTTAAATGCGTAACAGTTCTCAATTGTGTGCCTTGGGACTCCGTCGTGATATTCACAATGCGCATTCTCATCATACCACTTGGGGTATGGGGGCTTCGTGGGTTCCACCGGATATGGTGACACTATGTGAGTGTCAAAAGTTATTTGTAGAGCTCTTTGTAGGTCATAGGATCGAAATGTTCTCATTTTTATGAAACATGTGAAGATAGTTAATGTGAATGTAAAGAAATAAACAAAATGCAAAATGTTTAAATGCATGATGCATGACATATCCGAGGCATTGATCCGAAAAATATGCCTATTATTCTAAATAATCCTTATTGGGGACAAAAAATGTTACGTCTGAAGAGACAAAAAACTTTTTGATGGTATAGATCCCGCACAGCCTCTGACAGTTGATTCGTCTTCCGCTTTTTCACTGGTTGAATATCCTGTCGAACCATTCCGGCTCCTTTGGCTAAACTTGTGTGGGTGACGAGTTGTTTGCCCAAAAAAAAGGTCTCGAATGACTGCATCTCCGGCCTTCACTCTATGTTGAGTTCGTTCCAAACGAAAGTGCCATTGGAGCCCTCCATCCGAAGTTTGTCGACTTGTTTTTGGAATTCATCAATAATGGTCTCCAGCTTAGCTAGGGTTTCACCATCTTGTTCTCGTAGTTCTCGAAAGGACTCTCTGGGTCAGTAACAATTTCCTCGTTGCCCCTGCAACCTTTGCCTCTGAGTATTCTTTGATCACAGTTGGACTTCTGAGTTTTTTATCTTTGTATTATAACCCCTTTGTCCGTTAATGCAGATTATTTACGTTTAACAAACACATTTTTGTGGATCAACACCTCGTTTTAATGATGCGAATGATAAAAAAATGCCAAGAATAAAAATGAAAGGAGGAAAAAAAAGTTAGTGAGATAATGATGATAATAAAAAAATGATAAAAATGAAAAGTCTTACCCCACATGATATCTACCCACATGCTTATTATTCCTACCGGACGTGATCTCTATCCCGCATGCTAATTTCAAACAAATCCTAACCGCATACATTTCTAGTTCACATGCTTTGAATAGAAAGTAAAGCAGGAAATAAATCAAAGCAGCTAGGGTTTGGAATGAGGTTTCGGGGTGGGCTCTAGTTCTCTATAATCTCCCGGTTTAGGTTCTAAAAAGGTACTCGAGTTCTCCTTGTTGGTGCCCCCTTGGGCTTACCAGACCCTTAGTCCTAAACCATCACAGGCTTGTGTGGACTAAGTTAAACTCGGAGGATACATTCCCTTATGCCCATACGGAGAATAATTCACACGAAGGCATAAGGTATATGAATCCCGAGGTTACTTTCTAGGCCCATACGGAGAATAAATTCACATGAAGGCGTCGCTTTCACCCCCACTTAAATAGGGTTCGGGGCTCGGGTATAGAGCCAGAGATAGAAACTTTTCAAAAATCTGAAATCATTGAACAAAATGTCAGTACAACTATTATTTGAAAAATGATCAAGATAAATAATTGGAATTGAATAAATAATTTAAAATTAAATTAAAATTTTCGCATAAAAAGATAACCGAAAATTAATTTTGGCCTGACTCACTTACCTGTCCCCAGCGGAGTCGCCAAGCTGTCGAAACTGTCTTTCGGTTGGCCCCGTAATTGGGCTTCGACTTAGATTAAATGTGGTTAGAGTCGCCACCGACCATTTTAAAACGAATTTAGGTGGGTCGGACATCATCTTAACTGATCTGCGTTGTACCAGAAATGTGTCGGGTTCGGGAGTCGGTTACAGTCAAGGAAGGATTAGCACCCTTGAACTGCCCTTTCGGTACCAATTAATTTATCGGTTGTCTTAGTTGTGAAAAGTTAAAAAAAATTAAATTTAAATTTAAACTACCCGATTTGAATTATTTACCTCCAATGGGTTGGAATTACTACTAAAAAATATGTTAGATAAAATAAAAGTAAATATGTAAAAAAGAAAAAAAATAAGAAAATAGATAAAAAATAAATAAATGAAATTTAGTAAATATATATATATATATATATATATATATAAACAAAAACAAATTAATAAATAATTAAATTAATCAAGAAATATGGAGGACTAAATGATAATTAAACTAAATGTAAAATAGTGACTAAAAAGAAAAAGGGATAAATCATAAGGTAAAATTCGAAAATCAACCCAAAATACCAACACACAAAAATAGTGACTAAACGAACTATTACGGAATTAAGAGATCGGAATAAGAAAAAATAAAATTGCATCAGTGACCATGATGGAAATTTACAAAGTTCAGAGGGCCTTGATAAGATTTTACCCATAATACTTGAAGGACCAATGGGAGAGTTTACCCCAAAGTTTACTTTCACGTGGGATGAGTTGGTTTCCTGCAAAAGCAATAATAACAAAATTTTTTAATTCATTTGCAATTCAGAAGTTTTCCCTGTTCCCTTTCTTATACGTTCAGCTCTCCATTGTTATCAGTCACGACCGTCGGTCGACCAGCTACCATCGTGATTGGTCGCCGATGGACACCAAATCTAACGGGTGACTCGTATCGGTCCTTTGGGCCCAAATCCAGGATTATCCTTTAAAAAAAAAGATTTCGTTTCCAACGAAAAGTCAAAAACGCTGGACTTCTCTTGCTCCGATCTGTCTCCTTCCACCTTTGGATCATCAAATTTTCAGGTATGTCGTTTTTTGGTTTGTCCTCTACCTTCTCATTCTGTTTTGCATGTTTCGTCGGTGGTTACTGCTTTCATCAAATTTATTCGAGCTACCAAGATGTATGTAAAAAGCATGAAACAAAAGGGAAGCTTTTAACTAAAGAAAATCTTTTATTGATTTTGATGATTGAGTTACAATGGTTGTGGATTTCTCTCCCCCTCGAATGTTATTTACAAGCTTATTTATATCCAGAATGATGCTATTTTTAGGAGTTTATATCCTAATAAAACTCTTGTTTTGTTTGTGTTCCACTCATGCACGTTTGTTGGTGGTGAGCGAAATGGTCGGCGGATGATTCGGGGTTGGAGAGGCGCAGCTGGCCGAAGGGTCTTCAAAACGGCGCTGAAATGGGAAAAGAATGCTAGGGTTTCAAATCCTAGCTGGACCGGTTTGGGTTTGGACCCCCCACTGGATCCGGTTCGGGTGCCAAACGGGTCACGTGAATTGCTGGGTCACCCACTGTTTGGGTCTTGGCTGGGCCATATGCTAATATAATTAAAATTATATAATATAATTTGTGGTACTCATAAAAAAAAAAGATGAAAATTAGGTGTCTACAATGAGACACAGAAGACTTTTTTCCAAACCATCAAATAAACTACGGGTTAGATATTGTGTTTTATAGGCATTAAATTAACATTAATATTAGCAAATTACAAGCACACTTGAGTAATTGATACGTTTTTTTTCAAGTATATGTTGATCTACTGTCATAAGATTTTTTTGCCGTGCAATATTTTTAGTTAATTGCATCACATGTCCCCAAACTATAAATCTCATTTTAAATTAGTCCTTAAACTTTTAAATGTTTCAATTTCATTCCTAAACCATGACTATTATTCTAAATTAGTCCTTAGACTTTTGAAAATTTCAATTTCTTTCTTAAATTATGACCTTCATTCCAAATTGATCCCCAAACTTTTTGAACGTTCCAATTTTATCCTAAACTATACGTATATACTAATCGCACTACTTGTTTATTGAATCTTTAAACCAAGTTATATTATTGTATGTTTGAAAAAACAAAATTTAGGTTAAACTATGGTTGATGCTACTCACATATTTGGATGAAATCGGAATGTTCAAACAGTTTGGGGACCAATCTAAAAAGAGGGTCACAGTTTAGGGATGCAATTAAAATTCATTTGTTTTAAGGACTGTATTAACCGATTTTTGTCCGCCCTACTTTTTTCTAAGACCCAAACTTTTTATTGTAACTGATTTTGAAACATGAAACATCAGTCGACTTGCAACAAATTTTCAAGCAATGTTCGTGTATTTTCATGGCATGATGTCTTCTTGAAATATGACAAACTTTTAGTTAGCTTTCCAACTCATTTTTAAACGTCTCAATCGAACGTCGAGAACTCAAGATATGCTTATTTTAACGAATACAACACATGTAGAAAAATTGATACGAACTCAACACAAAATTTTTAATTTATTTCAAATTTAAAATAATTTTATTGAATATTTGTAATTAAATTCAAAAAATATTGCATTAATTTTATTTGTAATTAATGCAATATTTTTTAGTTAATTGCATCACATGTCCCCAAACTATAAATCTCATTTTAAATTAGTCCTTAAACTTTTAAATGTTTCAATTTCGTTCCTAAAGCATGACTATTATTCTAAATTAGTCCTTAGACTTTTGAAAATTTCAATTTCTTTCTTAAATTATGACCTTCATTCCAAATTGATCCCCAAACTTTTTGACGTTCCAATTTTATCCTAAACTATACGTATATACTAATCGCACTAGTTGTTTATTGAATCTTTAAACCAAGTTATATTATTGTATGTTTGAAAAAACAACATTTAGGTTAAACTATGGTTGATGCTACTCACATATTTGGATGAATATGGGGATGAAATTAGAATGTTCAAATAGTTTGGGGACCAATCTAGAAAGAGGGTAATAGTTTAGGGATGCAATCAAAATTCAAAATTTTAAGGACTGTATTAACTGATTTTTGTATGCCCTACTTTTTTCTAACTCCCAAACATTTTTATTGAAGCTGATTTTGAAACATGAAACATCATCCGACTTGCAACAAATTTTCAAGTGATATTCGTGTATTTTCATGGCATGATATCTTCTTGAAATATGACAAGCTTTTAGTTAGCTTTCCAACTTATTTTTAAAATGCCTCAATCGAACGTCGAGAACTCAAGATATGCTTATTTTAGCGAAGACAACACATGTAGAAAAATTGATACGAACTCAACACAAGATTTTAAATTTATTTCAAATTTAAAATAATTTTATTGAATATTTGTAATTAAATTCAACTATATACTTTACATAATATATTTAGGATCTTTTTCATTATTTTAGGTTTTTTTCTTTTAATTAATGTATCTAGCATTAATGAAAAGATGCTAGACTTTTATCTTTTAGACTTTTTGGGAGTCTATAAATAAACACTCATCTTAGGTAAAGGGAAAATATATTTTTTAGAAAGTGAAGACTTTTGTTTTTGTTTTTTAAAACATCTCATTAAAAATTCGGTCTAGGACTTACGAGGGGAAAAGAGTATCCAAAACGATATATTACAAAAAATCAATATAGTTTAATATTGCAGAAGCAATAATTTCATAATAAATCGAGTCAAAAAAACAAAACACGATCAAAATGAAGGCCCCGAAATGCCAACTTACGGGCAACCGTATTATAATGACGTGGGGGAAAATAAAACATGAAAAAAAACATTAGAAGATAAAATCGTACGGGCTTCATAGAGAGAAAATCCAAGAGTGGACAAATCTAACGAATTCAGTCTCAAAAAGAACTCTGGACCTCTGATTCTCTTGAGTAAACTTGAGACAATCGACAATAGCATGATTTTTCTATTAAAAATATCTTATTCTATTAAATCAATTAATATTTGATAATATTATCTTATTTTAAATAGTATTTAAATTAAATTTACCTTAATTTAAACGGTAAAATATATCATTCATTATTGAACTTTACTTTCTCTTCTATTTTACTCATTGTACTTTTAATTTTTTAATTTACTTACTGAATTTTCGAATTGTTCCTATTTTGATCACTCTAAATTATTTTATTATTATTTTTGTGTCACGTGACATTTTTTTGTCATTATTTAATATAAAAATAATTTCAAAGGTCGATGGTGGTCGACTGTGGACGGTGATTATATTAGGTCTTTTTAAATTTAATAATAATATTTATTATTTATTTTACATTATTTTACATTTAATAATAATAATAATAATAAATGTCACATCATATAAAAATAATAATAAAATAATCCAAAATAATCAAAATAGGTGCACTTCGAAAGTTTAGTAAATTAAAATATCAAAAATATAATAAATGAAATAGAAGAGAAAGTAAAGTTGAATGAGAATAATAATTTATCCTAATTTAATTCAATTGATCTACTCGTGAGGGTTGTTTAGCATTTTGTGTTAACTTTATCATTTCTAGTATTTCATCATAACAACCAAATGCATTTTCTTTAATGTAATTCCCTCAACTAAAGTGTTATTTGATAAATTGTAAAGTAACTGTCGTAACCGTTTTCCGGGAGGAACATCGTTTAATTGTTTTAAAAATAGTTACGACTTTTAATTTTGGAAAATGGGTGATTTTGGAGTAATTTGAAATAAATTAAAAAGAATTAGAAAGAATCGCCATCAACCTTTGGGTTAGGTAGGTCGAATACCTAAAAACGTCTTTTAAAAACAATTTTAGAAAAATCATTTTTTTAAGACAAAAGCTGGCCTGCGTTTACCAAGATTCGTTTAAAACGAGTTCGGGAGTCGGTTACGCGTGGGGAAGGATTAGCACCCCCACAGCGCCCAAAATTGGTACTGTTTCGCTTACACGTTGTCGTAAATGGTGAAATCATGAATTAAATATAAATTAAATTATGATCCATTTATGAATATTAATTAATTTGCTTTAAATTAATAACTTAAAGAAAAAATAAAATAAGTAGTTAAACTTATAAGAACTAAAATGCAACAAATCAAAAACTTGAAGTCTAAATTGCAATTAAACGAAATTAAAACAATGACTAAAACATGTAATAATGTCGAGTTATGCACATAAAGATATCATACAAAAATTAATTAAATAAAACAAATGATTATTTAACTCATGAAAATTACCATGACATTCTAAAAATTATATACATTTATTTAGATATAAACTATATCTTATATATGATTACTATAAATAAGTTTTAAACGTTTGAACCATAACTAATACTCAATATTAAAATATAAAGATTTAATTCGATGTAGAATACACAAGTATATGTAAGTTACTATAAATTTATATTAACTATCTTACAAATATGTACGCATATTATGAATAAGTAATGGAACATTATACTTATTAAATAAATGATAACTATACTTATTAAATAAATGATATAAAGAATATAAAAGTAAATACAAGTATACATCTATAAAAATATATTAAAATTGATCATGCATGGGCTAATTAAATATATACTCTAATAATTTAAAATATATATATATATATATATCCAGCTAAGCTATACGTTAAACAAATAAAATATGCCTATTCTTCCTAAGACATGTTAAACAAATATATATATATATATATGAACAAAAAAAATCAGTTTACAAGACACATTAAATAAATATATATATATATATATGAACAAAAAATCAGTTTCCAAGACACATTAAATAAAAATATATATATACGTTTAACAAATAAACTAAGCTATATATTAAACAAATAAATAATGGCTATTCTTCCTAAGACACATTAAACAAATATATATGTATATGAACAAAGAATCAGTTTCCAAGACATGTTAAACAAATATATATATATATGAACAAAAAATCAGTTTCCAAGACATGTTAAACAAATATATATATATATATGAACAAAAAATCAGTTTCCAAGACATGTTAAACAAATATATATATATATGAACAAAAAATCAGTTTCCAAGACACATTAAATAAATAAATATATATATATATATATATATATATATACACGTTTAACAAATATCCAACTAAACTATATGTTAAACAAATAAATAATGGCTATTCTTCCTAAAACACATTAAACAAATATATATGTATATGAACAAAGAATCTAAACAAGCAAAACCAAACAAGCAAATACATCCAAAATGGAATGAATGCTTTCAAAATAATGGTGGACCTCGTATAGTGGTGAAATTAAATAATTGATTCTTGATATCAAGTATTTAAAAATGTGTGCCACTAAAACTAAAAAAATAGCCTAGGTGCTCATCTCAAGGTTTTAAAAATTAAATATGCACAACATAGATGAAATTTAAATATTGATGAAAAATATACCGATTATATTAAAAAAAATATGTATAATATAATATGGTCGAATTGAAACAAATAATATTTTAATAATAACATGACTAAAATAGGATATTTAAAAATTTAGTGGTTAAATTGAACATAACCAAAAATATTATAACAATATAAATCAATGACTAAGATACAATAATTACGAACATTATAACTAAAGTCAAATAATAATATAACATATAATAGTGTGACTAAAATATAAATATTAAAAATAAAATACTTAAAACAAAATAAACATAACTTTAATTTATGACTTGAAAATAAGGATACAAATGCATAAGGACTAAAAAGAAACATGCAGAAAATTAAAAATCAAATGTATAAACAAACAGAAACTAATTACATTACCAGTTAGGACTGAAATTGAATTCAGATAAAGCATGGAGAAAAAATTAGAAATACAAAAATATTGATCTAAGGACTATAATATATAAAACTGAAATGTTAAAACTCAAAATAATATAAATAAGACTTCCTTTAATGACTATAAGGTATGGATACAAATCAACAGGGATTAAACGTGTGGTTATTCCATAAGCTAGATGTATGGAACCTTACTATCCAAAACAGTACAGTATCCTTGTGTATTTTCCCATTTGCTAAATCCCTAGGCCACATTCTTTTTCCTCTTTACTTCCCCTCTTGCCGTTTTACACTCTAGCTCATCACTTTACCTTTCTTTCTCTTTCTAGCAGACAAGGCACAAGATGGAATTCACCATGGCCTTTGTCATAGGATCCGTTGAGGAATTAACGAC
The DNA here is from genome assembly GCF_006381635.1 of Hibiscus syriacus. Lineage (NCBI taxonomy): Eukaryota > Viridiplantae > Streptophyta > Magnoliopsida > Malvales > Malvaceae > Hibiscus > Hibiscus syriacus. The sequence goes on along the minus strand of NW_024062836.1, from coordinate 206,486 downwards.
ACTCCCTACTCCCTACTCTTTCGGGGTTTTCTTTTCTTTTCGATTTAAGGTAAGCTTTTCGAATGGATTTTTTTCAGTATTTTCTCACAGTTTTTTCTTTTTTTTTTCCTTGTACTCTCCCCTCTCTAATTATTTTTCATATTATTTCTGTTATTTGTGGGCAACTAAGTTATATTCGAAAACAATAAAAATGTATATCTATGTTGGTTTTTTTTAATATATATATATATTTCCATACCCTAAGAGAATCGAAAAGAAATTTTACTCAACCTAATCGAACATGCAAGGATTTAAAGTGAACAAATCAAAAGAAAAATGCATTAAAAATGATGAAAATAATAGGAAAAATAGTAAATAATTGATACCCTTGTTATTGCTTGAATATAGAGTTTACAGTGTGTCGTTTGCCAGGATTTTCCCCAATCCCTCTTTCAATTTTTTTTTATTCGAATGCTCTCTGATATCTCCCCTCCTTCTTCCTTCCTTTTTTTCTCTAATCCTCTGCCTATTTTATGGTTGATATCTCCACCTAATCTTAATGGATGCATCTGCATTTTCTTCGTTTATGGTAGGATATTGACAGGTTAGGTATGATTTAGATGATATGCTTTTGACTTTGCTGATATTATTTGTTTGTTTTTGCTGTTCAGTGGCCAACATGGTGATGATGATGTTTCAACTTGCTCAGAGGTGACTAGCCTTAGTGACTCGTCGGTGGAGAGGCTTGGTACTGTTATTGATCTGGGTCTGTTGGGTTGCTTATAATTGGACCACATTTGGCCTGCACAACAATATAAATACACTTAATAATACTAATAATAATAATAATAATAATAATTTAATAATATTTTTTAACTTTGATAAAAAAAAATGGGTGTCTACAGCTGCCCCTCTTTGCACATTCTTGTGTTAACAAGAATAGGGAAAAGACGAAACAGACAACCATTTTTCTATTCTTCCTTCGTCGTTAGATTGAACAAGTTCTTCTCATTATGAACTTCTTTTTTTCTCGTGGATGAGTTCTTCTCATTATGAACTCTTTTGGAAACGTTGATCCAAATCCTTTTGCGGTGGACTTAGAAAGAACATGTTTTTCTCATTATGAACTTTCTCCTTTAGGACGAGTTCTTCTCATTATGAACTCTTCTGGAAATGTTGATCCAAATCCTTTTGCGGTGGACTTAGAAAGAACATGTTTTTCTCATTATGAACTTTCTCCTTTAGGACGAGTTCTTCTCATTATGAACTTTCTCCTTTAGGACGAGTTCTTCTCATTATGAACTCTTCACTGGAAATGTTGATCCCTCAAGCGAGGTGTCACTGATTCAAAATGTTATGAATCGAGTGATAGGTCGAACAAGCTCTTCTCATTATGAACTTCTTCTCCCTCTGTCGGATGAGTTCTTCTCATTATGAACTCTCCATTGGAAATACTGATCCTTCAAGCAAGCTGTCACTGATTCAAAATGTAGTGAATCGAGTGATAGGTCGAACAAGCTCTTCTCATTATGAACTTCTTCTCCCTCTGTCGGATGAGTTCTTCTCATTATGAACTCTCCATTGGAAATGCTGGTTCACCTCCTTTTGCGATGAATCTTAATTGTTATTGACTTTCTCTAAATTTCTTTCAAAACATTCAAAGCATTTCAATGAATATGAATGAATGAGCATGCTCCTATTCATAGATGCTTACTGATGTATGCATGATGTTATTTCAATATTATGAACTTTGTGGTCCTGCAAATCTTCATTTTAAATGTATCATTTGTCCTTTCGTTTGCATTCCATATTTTGCTTGGGCTATTTTATGCAAATTCTCATTTCTCTTGTTCCCATGCAAATCTTTTTATGTTTCCTTTTGAACTGCTCATCTTTGTCAGCGTATCAAAATATCAGTGTTTTCAATGTGCTTTCTTTTCTCAACTCACATGCATTTTCTTTGGCCATATCATACCCTAATCTTTTCAATCATTAGGGCTAGAATCTCTAATATGGAAGTATTAATTCAGAGTAATACCAAAAATCTTTTATTTTTTAATGCCATGTCAATCTACTTATAAGAAGAATGAATAAAATTGGAACTTGAAATAACAAACTTCGAATTTACTGACAAGAAATTGAATTTACAAAGTTATGGCAATCACATGAATAATGGAAATTTAAAACCATAAGTCAAATGTCCTTATGGATCATTAGCACGAATGTTCCTGAATCAATCCACTTGATATAACTATTGAGTTGAGCTTCTATCTGAAGGACTTCAGAATTGCCAAAATGTCTATAGATGTGAAGCTTCTCTCAAAATATCAGACCCTCAAGAAAATTTAGTTGTCTGATGCCTAATCTCAAAATGCTTTTGAGCAGCCTTTTCAGGTTTTCAACTCAAAGTCTTCCTTTGGTTTCAAGATGTCCTTTGCGGATTTTCATCTCAAACCCTCCTTTTTCTCTTTTTATTTTTTCATTTCTTTTTTCATTTTTCATTTTTTTCTTTTCATTTTTTTTCATTTTTCATCTTTTTATTTGTTATTTTTTTTTCTTCAAGCATAGTACTTCTTGACAGAGTCTGAGTTTACTGGATTTCTCAATTTTTCTCCATCCATCTCTGCCAAGATCAACGCTCCCCCAGAGAAGGCCTTATTGACAACATATGGACCTTCCCAATTAGGCATCCATTTCCCTCGGAAATCTTTATGAATTGGCAGGATCTTTTTTAGCACTAGATCACCCTCTCGAAATTCTCTTGGATGAACTTTCTTATCATGAGCTCTCATCATCCGTTTCTGATACATCTGACCATGGCAAATAGCTTTTAATCTCTTTTCTTCAATGAGATTCAATTGGTCAAACCGAGCCTGAACCCATTCAGCTTCATCCAATTTCACCTCTTTCAAAATTCGAAGTGATGGGATTTCTACTTCCACTGGCAAGACTGCTTCCATCCCATATACTAAAGAGAAAGGTGTTGCCCCTGTCGAAGTCCGCACTGTAGTTCGATATGCATACAAGGCAAAAGGTAATTTATCATGCCAATCTCTGTAAGTATCAGTGGTCTTTGTGATAATCCTTTTAATATTTTTATTTGCTGCTTCCACTGCTCCATTCATCATTGGACGGTAGGTCACTGAATTAGAATGTTTTATCTTGAACTGAGTACAAAGTTCTATCATCATCTTGTTATTCAAATTAGTGGCATTATCTGTGACAATTCTTTCTGGCAATCCATACCGACAAATTATCTCTTTCTTTATGAATTTGCAAACTGTAGATCTCGTGATATTTGCATACGAGGCAGCCTCAACCCACTTAGTAAAGTAATCAATTGCCACAAATATGAAACGATGTCCATTCGAAGCCTTTGGTGTAATTGTCCCAATGACATCCATGCCCCACATAGAAAACGGCCATGGTGTGGTCATCACTTGCAAAGGTGACGGAGATGTATGGATCTTATCCCCATAGATTTGACATTTGTGACATTTTCTTGCATAATCAACACAGTCTGAATGCATAGTGGCCCAATAGTATCCATATCTCATGATCTTCCTGGCCATAGAAAACCCATTTGCATGTGTTCCACATATCCCTTCATGCACTTCTTCAAGTATACCTTTTGCTTCTCGGCATCCACACATCTCATCAAAACTTGATCACTACCTTTTTTGTACAGAACTTCCCCATCTAATACATATCCGGCAGCCATTCTCCTTATTGTCTTTTTATCGATCTCAGACGCACATTGTGGGTAAGTTTGATGCTTGATGTATTGCAAAATATCATAATACCATGGACGACCATCTACCTCTTCTTCGATATCATAACAGTGTGCCGGGGTATTATACATTTGCATATTAATTGGCATCATGTCAACTCTTCTATTTGCTTGGAACATTGCAGCAAGTGTGGCCAAAGCATCAGCCATTTGATTATCTTCTCGAGGGAGATAATTGAAAGTGACATCTTCAAATTCTTTTACCAATTCAAGGATCAATCTTCGGTATTCCACTAACTTTAGATCCTTCGTCTCCCATTCTCCTCGCAATTGATACACCACTAGTGAGGAGTCTCCATATACTTGGAGCACTTTGATTTTTCTTTCTATAGCTGCTCTTAACCCCATGACACAAGCCTCATACTCTGCCATATTATTGGTGCAAAAGAACTCCAATCTGCTTGTAAAAGGATAATAGACATTTTCTGGGGAAATCAGTACTGCTCCAATTCCTTGTCCTAAAGCATTAGATGCTCCATCAAAATACAACCTCCAAGATTTATCATCTGAATTTGTTTCCTCCTTGGTTGTGATGCACATCAGATCCTCGTCTGGAAAATTAAAATTTAAGGACTCATAATCATTTGAAGCACGACTTGCAAGGAAATCTGCTATGGCACTCCCTTTGATTGCTTTTTGGTTCACATATACAATGTCAAATTCTGATAACAACATCTGCCATCTAGCCAATCTACCAGCTAAAGCTGGTGATTCCATTAAAAATTTCAAAGGGTCAAGCTTAGATATCAACCAAGTAGTATGGTATAACATGTATTGCCTGAGCCTTCGAGTAGTCCATACCAAAGCACAACATAGCTTTTGAATTGGCGGGTATCGACTCTCACAATCAGTGAACTTTTTGCTTAGATAATAGATAGCTCTCTCTTTCTTTCCAGATTCGTCATGTTGCCCCAATACACATCCCATTGAATTTTCAAAGACCGTTAGATAAAGGATCAATGGTTTACCAGGGACTGGTGATACCAGAATTGGAGTTTTAGACAAATATCCCTTGATTATCTCCAAAGCCTTTTGGCACTCGTTGTTCCAAACTTCGGGGTTGTTCTTTCGAAGCAATTTGAAAACTGGGTCACATTTTTCAGTTAATTGTGAAATGAATCGAGATATATAATTTAACCTTCCTAAGAATCCTCGAACTTCTTTCTGTGTACGAGGCGGTGGAAGATCTTGAATGGCCTTTACTTTATCTGGATCAATCTCAATTCCTTTTTGACTAACCACGAAACCCAAGAGTTTCCCTGACGTTACCCCGAATGTGCATTTAGTTGGATTGAGTTTCAATTGATATTTCCTCAACCTTTGGAAAAGCTTCCTCAAGTTTTGAATGTGTTCACCTTCAGTCCTGGACTTGGCAATCATGTCATCCACATACACTTCAATTTCTTTGTGCATCATGTCATGGAAAAGAGTCACCATAGCTCTTTGGTAAGTTGCCCCAGCATTTTTCAAACCAAATGGCATCACTTTATAGCAAAATATGCCCCACATAGTCACAAATGTGGTTTTTTCCATGTCTTCAATGTTCATTTTTATTTGGTTATACCCCGAGAAGCCATCCATAAAAGAAAACCACGAATGACCAGCAGTGTTATCCACTAAAGTATCTATATGAGGCAATGGAAAATTGTCCTTCGGGCTTGCTTTATTAAGATCTCTGTAATCCACACATGCGAACTTTACCATTTTTCTTTGGCACAGGGACTATGTTGGCAACCCATTCTGGATACTTTGCCGCTTGAAGAAACCCTGCATCAATCTGTTTCATCACTTCCTCTTTAATTTTCAATAACATTTCTGGCTTCATTCTTCTGAGCTTTTGCTGAACTGGCTTACACTCAGGCTTTATCGGAAGCTTGTGCACCACTATGTCTGTACTCAGTCCTGGCATATCTTGATAAGACCATGCAAAGATATCCTTGAATTCTCGGAGCAGATCTATCAATTCTTGCCTTATCTCGACAGAAAGTGTGCTGCCAATTTTAACTTCTCTCTTGTCATCATCAGTTCCCAAGTTTATAACCTCAGTTTCTTCCTGGTGAGGTAAGATCTGTTTGTCCTCCTTTTCTACCAGTCTTAATAGTTCGTTAGGAACATCACATTCTACCTCATCCTGACATTCATTGATTTCTTCCAAACATATGGGCTGCTCAAAGTTTATCTCAGTATTAAATTCAGAAACATTCATGCTATTGATATTGTGACACCTGCAAATGGAAAAATTGAATCGAATATATATTTGAAAGGAGACCAAAATTTATGAAATGAATATAAAGAATGAAAATGAAAATGTAAATAATGATAGTCATTTAAGAAACAAAAGACTGTCTTTTATTGAAAGCAAGTAGAGTTAACATAGCTGCCCTTATGAAAATTCCTTAATACTTGCGGGCACAAGTATAAGGATTAGTACTGGGTATTACTCTGAATTAATCTTAAAAACTACAGGGAGATCCTCTGCAGTCCAATTTTTCAGTGTTTCCCCTGGGAAGCAAGGACGGATTCCAGCCAAATATCTTCCCGCTTTATCATCCCCAGTTATCATGTTAATGACCAAACCCTCCATAGCTTCATTGAACAAGTCTCTGTCTTTCATCTGCTTTTCTTCATCAATTGCTCTGGCTAACTGTTGCTCCATATCAAAAACTCCCCCAAACTTGAAAGAGCTTTCTAGGGGAGGGAAAAGCATACGCTCCCATGGAATATCCTCTCCTTTCAGTCTAGCTCTTCTCACTTCACCCTCTTTTTTATTTCTTTCTTTCTTTGCTGAAAATCAGGCTTAAATCCCAGCCCGAAGCGATCGTTCTTCATCATGACAAATTTGGGATATAAACTCCCTTGCAAGCATATACCGAGACCCTTTCCTGTCTTGGCTCCTTTTCCTAGAGTCTCTCGCATAGTCATCTTAGTACAATCAGATAAACGCGGGCGAGGAATCTTGTTTCCTTCAGCAATGAAAGTAGCGTTGACAAATTCTAAAGCTCTGAAGGAACACTCTAGGGCATTCTCATTCGTCTCAATATATGGGGCGTCAGTCGTCACAGAAGCAATAATCTCTTCCTCTGCCCCAATACTAATCAACTGGCCATTTGTCACGAATTTTAATTTTTGGTGCAAGGACGAAGGGACTGCCCCTGCAGAATGAATCCATGGCCTCCCAAGCAAACAATTATATGAGGGATTGATGTCCATTACCACAAAATCAATATTGTAGACAGTTGGTCCAATCAACAGTGGTATCTCTATCTTTCCAAGCACATCCCGCTGGGTTCCATCAAAAGCTCTAACAATGTTTTGGTAGGCCCTCATATGTGAGCTGTCCACCGGTAACCTCCGTAATGTGGCCATAGGCATAACATTAAGTGCAGACCCATTATCAATCAAAATGCCTGACAAGACATGACCATGACAATGAGTTGTGATATTGAGGGCTTTTACTGATCCCATTCCACCATCAGGAATTTCATCATCAGTGAAAGTTATGTAGTTGTCAGCAGCTATGTGCCCTACAATTCGATCCAACTTGTTCACTGATATATCCTCAGGCACAAATGTTTGATTGAGCACTTTTAACAAAGCATTCCGATGTACTTCTGAATTTATTAACAAATCCAGAATCGAAATCCGTGCTTGTTGCTTGTGTAGCTGTTCAACTACATTATACTCACTATGTTTTAAAACTTCAAGAATTCTTGAGCTTGCGTTTCTGTTACCGGCTCATTGATCATTGGTGGGAGTTCATCATCAAATATCTTTTGCGGTACCACCACAGTTTTTCCTTTTGCTTTCACTTTGTCCATTTCTTTTGACATCTCAGGAGAATAACACCTCCCACTTCTTGTGAAGTGCCCGACTTCATTCACTATTCCAGTCATCAAGTTGCCTACTGGTGCTTCACCTTCAACTACCTTTATTTTCTCTAGCGAACCAGATTCTCTTATTAATGAACATTGGCAGTGTAATTCCAAGGCACCTTGCGGGTGTCTTTAAACGAAAATGGTGAAGGAGCTGTGATTACAACTTTTGGCGTTGACGACCCAGAATTCATTGCTGATGATTTCACAGTGATGACTACTGGCTTGTTTGTTTTGTGAACGGGCTCAGAATTTTCTGTCATGAAGACGTCTTTTTCTCTTTTTTCCTTATCTTCCTCAAAGAACTCTACATCCTTATTATCCATCAATCTTTGTAGTAACCCCCTGAATTCAGGGCAAAGCTGAATTTCATGCCCTTCTTCTTGGTGATATTCACAATAGTGTTCACACTCATTGGTCTTTGGCTTAAGATCTTGTCGAATCATGCCAGCCTGATAGAGTTGTTGGAATACCCAACTGAAGGGAGATTTGATTTCATGAATGTTTGTCTTTGCCTTCCTCCTATTCTCCTCATGGATGGTATTTATCCCTTTACCTCCATGATTCGGTAGTGGGTGTGTTGATGCATCTGGTGAATCAAATTGTAATCCTCCTGTGTTAATCAGATTCTGCACTATCTTTTTGAATGCATAACAATTCTCTATAGAATGGCCAGCAATTCCATCGTGGTAATCACAATGCGCATTTGCGTCATACCAATGAGGGTACGGTGGTTGAAGAGGGGTCAAACGGTAGGGGCGTACCACATCTGCCTTGAATAACGAGGCGTATATCTCTGAATAGGGTACGGGTAATGGTGTGAAGGACACCTTCTCTCTCTCCTTACGAGGTCCCCTGAAATCATTTCTGGTGGTGTTCATGTCATTCCTCTCAGCCCTTGATTTGGTTATTGTGACACTATTTGCAGTATTCTTGTGGTAGACATTTGCACTGTTAACTTCATTTTCCTTTTTTCGGTATACAGGTTTTTTGGAGCTAGACCCTTCAACTACTTCAATCTTGCCACTTCTTATAGCATTTTCGATGAGCTCACCAGAGATGATCAAATCAGCAAAATTTTTGGTGGCATTTCCAAGCAAATGCCCCAAATACGGAGCTCTCAAAGTATTGACAAAAATTACAGTAGCCTCTTTTTCGAGTAAAGGGGGTTGGACCTGTGCAGCAACATCACGCCACCTTTGAGCATATTGTCGGAAAGTTTCATTGCTTCTTTTTTCCATATTTTGAAGAGTCCACCGATCAGGAATTATATCTGTAACATGGCGATACTGTTCTAGGAATGCTTTTGCCAAGTCCTTCCATGATTTGATATGAGCCCTAGTTAATTGGTTATACCACTTAGCGGCAGAACCTGTCAAACTGTCTTGAAAACAGTGAATCAACAGTTTTTCATCGTTCACATGGCCAGCCATCCTCCGGCAAAACATGGTTATATGAGATGAAGGACAAGTGGTTCCATTGTATTTTTCAAACTCGGGAACCTTGAACTTTATAGGGATAATCAGATCTGGGACCAAACTCAGCTCTCTGGCGTCAGACCCATAGAACGGTTCAATCATTTCTACTGATTTTACCATTTCTTCCAATTTCTTCAACTGTTGAGTTATTTGTTCATTGGCTTTTTCCTTTTCAACTAACTCATTTAGATCTGGAGTTAAGTGTTCAGTAACAGGCTGATAATTGTTTGGGAATGCAGATCCCATGTGGTGTTGCTGATTCTCATTGCTGACATATACATGAGGTCGTGCTTCTTGAGGTACCGAAGGGTGAGCAGAGATGTGTACAGGTGTGAAACCAGGAGGAGGACCAGATTCTGGTGTAAACCTTGGTAGGTGCTGGGGATCAGAAGTAAACCCCGCAGGATGTGATGCCCCTGGTTCAAACCCTGGAGGATATGATAAATCTTGCTCGGATGACGTTATTTGGCCATCCGTGATCCTTCTACCTATAGCATGTTTCTTAAACATTTCTTCCATCCTTTGTAGTAGACCAGTTTGCGAATTTGTTATCTCTGCTTCCATCTTATTTAATCTCTCTCTCATTTCTTCTTGAGCTTGTTTTTGTTCTTGCTCAAGTTGAATCATTCTAGCTTCCATTTTCTTAGTTGTATTCCGAGTACCGTACGGGTGTGAGTTGAGTGCCAGAATAACTACAATGATTGAAAATTATATTTTACATTATTTTGGGTGTTTTAATGAATGAATGCATGTATTAATGCAAAATATTTAAAATAAATGCAATGCAGAATGAATGTATGTAAAGGTATTGATCTCAAAAAGTTAATTATCATAGAACAACTTCCATTGGAACACAAAGTTTTTATTACACAATAGTTCACTTCTACAGATACGGCCTAGCCATCCGATTAAGTTCGACAACTTCTTTAATCAACCAAGACATCTTCTTCCCAAACTCAGAAACCGGATTGATGTGATGCTCGATGACCTTTGCTTCGACAGCTAATTCCCCAATGTATCTGGCAACTTCACTCATCTGTATTATAGCCTCGACTACCATGTTGCTTCTATCTGCACTCTGTTCTTCATAAAAATCATTCGATGTTTGCCACTGTTCAATAGTTCCTTGGAGATTTCCTTCTAGCTCAGTGATTCGTACTTGACAACTTTGCAGTGTGCTTTCCAGGCTTCGAATTCGATTTCGCAGTAAGGCATTCTCTTTATAACTTTCCTGAAGGTTACTTGGTCCCATGATAATCCTTCCTCGGAACAAGGATTCTTCGAGTTGCAGGATATAATCACTGGATTTTGTGATTTTAGCCCGACATTGAGCCAGATCCTCTTCAAGTCTTGTTTTTGTTTCCTGCATCCTTCTATTAAGACTCTGTATTTGTACATTTTTATCTCCACACCTTTTTATCCAGCTGTTGATTGTCTCTTGTCTTGCTTCGAGCCTAGTATTGAAGTGTTTCTTTTGTAGTTCCCACCTATTTCTTTTAATATCAAATTCTTCGATTTTTTGTCCTCTAATATCAAGTTCGACAATCATATTATTTATTTCAGTTTCAAATCCCCTGATCGTGATGGTCTTCTCAGCTTCTAGCTCTTTGACTCGATCTTTCTCCCTTTTTAGTTCTTCCATAGCTTTGCGACTCTCGGCCTTGTATCTTATGATCCGCTCCCTCTTATCAAGCTCAAGCTCTTCTATTTTTTCTTTCCCTTTCTCCAAGCTCTTGAGTAGACGATCGTTTTTTTCCTTCAGATCTCTATTTCGATGTTTCTCTGCGTTTAACTTTTGGTTAACTGGGCTGATGCTCTACTTGACCCAATTGTTATCCTAGATTTTTGCAGCTTGTAGTAACCCTTCTTCAGATTTTTCAACTCTGAATCTACTTTTTCTTTTCTCTTTCTTAGCATTGCAAATTGTGCGGCATGAAAGTCAACATCAATACTCAACATGAATTTGTCTTGTCGAATCTCTTCTAGTTCTTTCGACCAACCTTCTTTCTCAGCTTCGAATTCTGCTCTTAAGATCTCTATCTCCGATGGGACTATCTGAATTCGTTCCTCCATAGTTATATCCTTACTTTGGTCAGGTAGAGGAATATTTTCATTCTTTCTTATAGACCTCCATTCCTCATAATTTGGCGTCAACATTACCTTGGCTGCATCGGCTCTAGTACAGAAAGTCTTCTTCCATCCTCTAACTGCATTCGAGATGTTTTTCTTGTAATTGTTCCCGTAGAATACAAACTCAGATGAGTGCAATCCAGCAGTGACTGGGATAAATTGATGGCCACCATATTGCCTCATAACCAAAAGTGGTGCGTACCCAATTGCTCCCCATAAACCGAGCAACATCACCCAATTATAGTCACCGCACTTATATAGGAACTCACTTTGTATTTGCCAAGGGGCACGCCAAACGATATCCTTGTCTTGTATATTCTTAAGGGCATCTATCCACATGTCTTTAGTGACTCCTTTTGGCCAATCTTTCTCTATAAATTCTCTCAAAGGCGAGTAACTTGTACTAAACCGATGATATGAAATTTTTTCAATTTTCCAGAAGTGGCTACGGATCCAGACATATAGTAATTGCGCGCATCCTGAAAATCGACCACCTCCAAGCCTTCGACAAGCATTCAAGGATCGAAAGTCTCTGCTAAAATTACAGGAGCAGGGTTGACCTTTTTTTGTAATTGCTCGAATAAATCCACAACTGCAGCCTCAATAAATCCTAAGGCCTTCGGGAAAATGACTAAGCCATAAATACCCAGTGCAAAGAGGTCAAATCGCACCTTCTCGTCAGGATGACTTTGAATGATTCCTTTAATAGCAATCCAAGAAATGCCTTCACTTTCACCTTTTTGTTTGGTACGAGCAACCACCCATTCCTCACGCACTCCTGCGATTTTGGCTAATTTGATTCTGAAGGGTTGAGTTTTGATGGACTTGGAATAAATCCGATTCTCTTGAGCATCCTCTATGCGCAACAAGGCAATATATTCTTCGATGGTAGGAACCATGTCTTCTTTATTGAAAGTGAAACAGTTGTACCCTGGATTCCAAAATTGAATCAAGGCTCGGACCAACTCATCATCTATATCAATATATAACAGATAGGAAATATCCCCATAACACTGGTAAAACTGCCGCTTCTTACTCGACTCCCATTTTTCCCAAATGTCTCGTAAGTCCTGGATGTCATTTCTTTTAAGAGAAACGGAAGCATAACCCGCTAAATCTGACATGTGATCAGCTAGCAAACTGTCCCCTTCCAATCTTTGCAATGCTTCAGCCCACTGTCGTACCTCAGAGTTTTGAACTACTTGATTTAAATACTTTTCGTCCATTATTGAAAGCTTTCCAATTTGACGATTAACTAAAGATCAACACCCTTAATCTTGAATGATGCAATGCAGATAACAAAAAAACACAAAAAAAATGAAAATGAATTAGTACAAGTAAGAAAATTGAATACAAATAAAAATGTCATTTAAAGATGAATATAACATCTACCCCGTCATGATATCTACCCAAACATGTTATATACCCACAATGATTTTTCAAGAAATTAATCCTAACCACATGGTATCTAGTTCGCATGCTGTTATTAAACAATATTTAAAGCAAAAAAGAAAAAGTTCAGAAACGCTCCTCCTTTGTGTACACCTATTTTGGGTACTTACTGACAGACATAGGTTCGATATATCTATACCTCAGGTGATCGTTCTACGGTTCACTATATGCGTGGTTGCGTTTCTAACAGAAAAAGGTACTCGAATTGTCCTTGATGTTAGTGCCCCCTTGGGCTGCCAAACCCTCAATCCTCACCCATTATAGGCTTAAACGGATCGAGTTCAATTCGAGAGGATACATTCCCTTATGTCTATGCGGAGAATAAATTCTCACGAAAACATAAGGTATATGAATCCCGAAGGTTACTTGCTAGGCCTGCACGGAGAATAAATTCTCACGAAGGCGTCGCTTTTGCCCCCACTTAGAAAGGTTCGAAGATCGGGTATAGAGCTTATGTTATGCAAATGCTCGTGACGTGTGTGAGGAGGAACATTCAACCCTTTGACTCAAAAGGAAAATGACACCATTCGACAAAACTTTGGACAAATCTGAAAACAAAGATAAAAATGTTAGTAAGACAATAATAAAATGAAGCAATTAAAAACTTCAATAAAAAGATCAAAAGTTAACTAAAGACTCGAACTCCTAATTTCTACCAAACGACAATGTGTAAGCGACTTACAGACTGACTCTCTAAAAAATTCTGGTCCCCAGTGGAATCGCCAAGCTGTCGTAACCGTTTTCCGGGAGGAACAATCGTTTAATTGTTTTAAAAATAGTTACGACTTTTAATTTTGGAAAATGGGTGATTTTGGAGTAATTTGAAATAAATTAAAAAGAATTAGAAAGAATCGCCATCAACCTTTGGGTTAGGTAGGTCGAATACCTAAAACGTCTTTTAAAAACAATTTTAAGAAAAATCATTTTTTAAGACAAAAGCTGGCCTGCGTTTACCAAGATTCGTTTAAAACGAGTTCGGGAGTCGGTTACGCGTGGGGAAGGATTAGCACCCCCACAGCGCCCAAAATTGGTACTGTTTCGCTTACACGTTGTCGTAAATGGTGAAAATCATGAATTAAATATAAATTAAATTATGATCCATTTATTGAATATTAATTAATTTGCTTTAAATTAATAACTTAAAGAAAAAAATAAAATAAGTAGTTAAACTTATAAGAACTAAAATGCAACAAATCAAAAACTTGAAGTCTAAATTGCAATTAAACGAAATTAAAACAATGACTAAAACATGTAATAATGTCGAGTTATGCACATAAAGATATCATACAAAAATTAATTAAATAAAACAAATGATTATTTAACTCATGAAAATTACCATGACATTCTAAAAATTATATACATTTATTTAGATATAAACTATATCTTATATATGATTACTATAAATAAGTTTTAAACGTTTGAACCATAACTAATACTCAATATTAAAATATAAAGATTTAATTCGATGTAGAATACACAAGTATATGTAAGTTACTATATAAATTTATATTAACTATCTTACAAATATGTACGCATATTATGAATAAGTAATGGAACATTATACTTATTAAATAAATGATAACTATACTTATTAAATAAATGATATAAAGAATATAAAAGTAAATACAAGTATACATCTATAAAAATATATTAAAATTGATCATGCATGGGCTAATTAAATATATACTCTAATAATTTAAAATATATATATATATATATATCCAGCTAAGCTATACGTTAAACAAATAAAATATGCCTATTCTTCCTAAGACATGTTAAACAAAATATATATATATATATGAACAAAAAAATCAGTTTACAAGACACATTAAATAAATATATATATATATGAACAAAAAATCAGTTTCCAAGACACATTAAATAAAATATATATACGTTTAACAAATAAACTAAGCTATATATTAAACAAATAAATAATGGCTATTCTTCCTAAGACACATTAAACAAATATATATGTATATGAACAAAGAATCAGTTTCCAAGACATGTTAAACAAATATATATATATATGAACAAAAAATCAGTTTCCAAGACATGTTAAACAAATATATATATATATATGAACAAAAATCAGTTTCCAAGACATGTTAAACAAATATATATATATGAACAAAAAATCAGTTTCCAAGACACATTAAATAAATAAATATATATATATATATATATATATATATATATATATACACGTTTAACAAATATCCAACTAAACTATATGTTAAACAAATAAATAATGGCTATTCTTCCTAAAACACATTAAACAAATATATATGTATATGAACAAAGAATCTAAACAAGCAAAACCAAACAAGCAAATACATCCAAATGGAATGAATGCTTTCAAAATAATGGTGGACCTCGTATAGTGGTGAAATTAAATAATTGATTCTTGATATCAAGTATTTAAAAATGTGTGCCACTAAAACTAAAAAAATAGCCTAGGTGCTCATCTCAAGGTTTTAAAAATTAAATATGCACAACATAGATGAAATTTAAATATTGATGAAAATATACCGATTATATTAAAAAAAATATGTATAATATAATATGGTCGAATTGAAACAAATAATATTTTAATAATAACATGACTAAAATAGGATATTTAAAAATTTAGTGGTTAAATTGAACATAACCAAAATATTATAACAATATAAATCATGACTAAGATACAATAATTACGAACATTATAACTAAAGTCAAATAATATAACATATAATAGTGTGACTAAAATAAATATTAAAAATAAAATACTTAAAACAAAATAAACATAACTTTAATTTATGACTTGAAAATAAGGATACAAATGCATAAGGACTAAAAAGAAACATGCAGAAAATTAAAAATCAAATGTATAAACAAACAGAAACTAATTACATTACCAGTTAGGACTGAAATTGAATTCAGATAAAGCATGGAGAAAAATTAGAAATACAAAATATTGATCTAAGGACTATAATATATAAAACTGAAATGTTAAAACTCAAAATAATATAAATAAGACTTCCTTTAATGACTATAAGGTATGGATACAAATCAACAGGGATTAAACGTGTGGTTATTCCATAAGCTAGATGTATGGAACCTTACTATCCAAAACAGTACAGTATCCTTGTGTATTTTCCCATTTGCTAAATCCCTAGGCCACATTCTTTTTCCTCTTTACTTCCCCTCTTGCCGTTTTACACTCTAGCTCATCACTTTACCTTTCTTTCTCTTCTAGCAGACAAGGCACAAGATGGAATTCACCATGGCCTTTGTCATAGGATCCGTTGAGGAATTAAACGACACTCCCTACTCCCTACTCTTTCGGGGTTTTTCTTTTCTTTTCGATTTAAGGTAAGCTTTTCGAATGGATTTTTTTCAGTATTTTCTCACAGTTTTTTTCTTTTTTTTTCCTTGTACTCTCCCCTCTCTAATTATTTTTCATATTATTTTCTGTTATTTGTGGGCAACTAAGTTATATTCGAAAACAATAAAAATGTATCTATGTTGGTTTTTTTAATATATATATATTTCCATACCCTAAGAGAATCGAAAAGAAATTTTACTCAACCTAATCGAACATGCAAGGATTTAAAGTGAACAAATCAAAAGAAAAATGCATTAAAATGATGAAAATAATAGGAAAAATAGTAAATAATTGATACCCTTGTTATTGCTTGAATATAGAGTTTACAGTGTGTCGTTTGCCAGGATTTTCCCCAATCCCTCTTTCAATTTTTTTTTTATTCGAATGCTCTCTGATATCTCCCCCTCCTTCTTCCTTCCTTTTTTCTCTAATCCTCTGCCTATTTATGGTTGATATCTCCACCTAATCTTAATGGATGCATCTGCATTTTCTTCGTTTATGGTAGGATATTGACAGGTTAGGTATGATTTAGATGATATGCTTTTGACTTTGCTGATATTATTTGTTTGTTTTTGCTGTTCAGTGGCCAACATGGTGATGATGATGTTTCAACTTGCTCAGAGGTGACTAGCCTTAGTGACTCGTCGGTGGAGAGGCTTGGTACTGTTATTGATCTGGGTCTGTTGGGTTGCTTATAATTGGACCACATTTGGCCTGCACAACAATATAAATACACTTAATAATACTAATAATAATAATAATAATAATAATTTAATAATATTTTTTAACTTTGATAAAAAAAAATGGGTGTCTACAGTAACTATTGAAAAAATAAACATTAAAAAATAATTATCAAATTTTTATTAGATTAACTATAAAATCAGCTTAATATATTATTCAAAATTTAATATTGAATATGATTATAATGTTTGATAAACATAAATTTAAAGAATAATTCAATTTTAAATAAAATATTAGGTTTTTCATATTAATGATAACTAAGCCTTGATCTATTTATTATTTTATATTTCATAAAAAACTTACAAAATGATTTACATTTTAAAATAGCAAACGTGTTTAAAAATTAAATTATTAAATCTTAATTTTTCCAACAAATTTTCAAATAGAAAATTATTAAAATTATTTTAAATTACTCTATTACCTTATATAATGTAATCCCTTTTAAAAGATTGCTAGAGTATTTTTTAAAAAGATTGAAAAAAATCCAAACCTTTTAGTATTCCTCTCCGTCTTCTTTTACAGTCTTTTGTCCTAAAAGTTTAGGACCTACCCTCTTTATTTCACAATCAATTTACAATTAACACTTGTCTGTGTGGCATAATGATTTCACTCACCACTTTATGTTATCTATTTATTGTTTTTTATAAATATTTATATTATAAAAATCTAAATTATATATTTTTTATTTTAGGTGTTTAATATTCTTTTAAAATTAAATGTATATTTTTTTTGGCTCTCTTTCTCTCTTTTCGCTTCTTGGCGGACCTTAGTATGCCTTCGAAATGAGATGAGTTTTTACTGAAACCCCTACATCTAATAAAAAAATATTTAACGTTTTATTTCGTTACTATTTTAAATTCAATCATCAATGTTCATAAAAAGTATAACGTTCAATAAATAAATTGTATGTGATTGTGACTTAATTTTAATTTCTTTAAATATTTAAAAAAAAACTTAAAACTTATAAAATTTTAAATAAATCTCTCTAAAATTCTCAATTTTTCAAAGAAGAAAAGTTTAAAATTCTGAAATCCTCAAATCGGAATTTTAGATTTTTTTTATAATGAGTTATTACTTTTTATTTGCGGTGAATCCACTTTCCACATGGATGTGTAGTCTTATCATGTGCATAGCTGCACACTTGTTCTGTTTCTAAATATTTTAACTACCTCATCTTATTTCAAATTATTATTTTTTGATGCTTAAGCATGATTTTACAAAATACATTACAGTTGTACTATCCACTAAAATTGAAACCCAAAATAAATAATAATAATAATGACGAAAACTCTTTTTTTAGTTAAATTTTAATTTCTTTTTGTTTTATAAATAATGTGTTAGAAACATAACAATCCAATATAAAATTGAATAATTTGAGAATTGTCATGTTACATCATTAATAAAATAAACTATCACAGAAACGTATATAAGTTTATTGATGAACTGAATATCTACATTTTGTGGTTATGATTTTCTAATTTAACACAAAGTATTTCACAGAAAATACTTGCTATTAATGTGAAAACGTTCTTGAATTTATTGATACGTTGAAATTTTTGAATCTTGTAATTTTGATATTCTAAACTGACACACAATTATTGTAGAGAAAATATTCATTTTTATGAAGACTATATATCGAAAAAGTTCAAAATCATACCACCGTTACTGGTGCCAACCGACATTAGCTCTGTATAATTGTACCCCTTTATAGAGAGCCTAGGAAAGCCTCATTTTTCTTATAGTTCTTTCATTTTCTTATATTTTGTAGAGAGAGAGAGAGAGGAACCTTAATTTTCCCAGGAAAGTACTTGTGTTCCAGAGGTTCACTTGAACGAAATTTTGGATAAATAGTGCATTTAGAAAAGTAAATATTTGTATAGAGTATTGGGTGAAAGAAGATAGGGAAACGGGAAGGTTGGGGATTATGTAACTTTGGTTCATTTGTTTTCCTAATTAACAATTTATGGTTAATCTTGTTGTGATCCATTCCCAGAAAAAACTTAAAATCCTGTCAACCATCCTTTGTGCCTTTGAAATTTTGAAGGAATCAACGGATTTCCAACTATTAAATTGCAAAATGGATGCAGGTGTGGAACAATGACCCACTATGAGATCCAACTTAGCAGCACAGCCCAACATAGGGTGGATGGATGACCCACCATGAGGACCAGCTTAGCATGGTCCAACATGGGGTGGATAGATGACCCACTATGAGGACCAGCATAGGGTTAACGTCAATCAACTTGAAGCAACCATTTTCAGATAGAGCTAAGAGCTGATTGTTCAAGCAGGATGAGACCATCAGTCATAAATCGAAGTTAAAAAGGAGCCAAAGTAGAGCAGTCGATATATATAAGTACGCACATTTTAAATGAACACTTGGGCAATTTATTCACAATTCAAAACAACTAAAGATAGTAAAAACAACATATGAACCTGGAAAGAAAAAAATGTCCTACTCCTGTAAACTTGATGGGTTCATCAAATCTACTAATTTCTGATCTCTTGATTCTCACCAAAAAAGCTTCATGTCCCGTCTTGAAGGCCATCGGGTGAGAACCTTCAAGCTTGTTGACCAGCTCTCAAAACTCCTCGGAGCTGTCGTATGGGGAATCTTTGGGTGAGCTCCCCTATTCAAAAAAAGCGAAGGGAGAATCCGTAGACATAAGCAAATAGACATGAAATACCCCCCAGAAACAACATATATTGAGGTATAAAATGTCAGGCAAAAAGCATTCAACTTCACTTACAACAATTCTTTATCTGAATACGGAATTGGAAGACTTCGACGGCTTAGCCTACTTTAAATACCGATTTCGATAGGCAGGGTAGGAATAGTCGAGCTAAGAGATTGAACCACCTCAAGCAATTTCCCTTAAAAACTCGGGGATGGGGCTACAAGCAACAAGCAAAAGATCATTAAAACTCAGCCGATTAGAAGACTAGGCCAAGGGGAGGGTACCATACCTGAAAGTACACTCACTCGCGCAAGCAAGAACAAGAAAGAAAGAATAAAAGTTAGTTGATTTCAATGTGGGCTAGGCTCTCGAAGCTCTCTCGACTTCATTTCCTACTTTTTTACCAGTAGAACACGAGCAAGAAAGGAGTTGGACGAGGAGTTTTCCTTAGATGACTGTTAGAACTACCTCGAAAACAGCTTTGAATGATAGCAAAAGAAGCCAATGCGCATCCAACCCCTTACCCTCGCTACAAGACATGGCTAAATAGATAAGAAAGCTTAGCTTCCAAGGTAAGGTGAATCGAAAAGCTTCGAAAGCACACAAAGCCTTTTTACTCGACACATTAGACATTGAGACAGAAGTAATGGAAGACTTGGAATGAAGTCTCCCGGGGGGTTTCGAGTACTATTACACCAACTTCAAATGAGACAGGCAAATCCACTCACCTAATCTCCGAGCTCGAATTGGAGACAGTCGAAATAACATTTCAAATCATTGTCAAATGATTGAAGCTTGTACATAAATTATTTTCTAAATTGTTTTAACTCTCACAAATCATAAGAGTAACATTTCTAGGCACTTGGAATTTAAATCAAATCGAATGATAAAATTTAAATTTAGTTAAATTAATGCTCTATTTCTTATCAATTGAATTTAACTGGAAATTTTATTGAATTGAGGAAAAAATAGTTAAAAATTGCCATTATAATCACAATATAATACTTTTCCCAACTACATAATAAATGCATAATAGTACTTTTACCTAAAAACAAGTTGTTAAGTTGCATTATAAATGTACGTTATTTGTTCACACACGAGAGTTAGTTTAAATTAAAGTAGTCTAATACGATTAAGGCTAATTAGACTTCGGATATAATATAAAGTATAAACTAAATATATTTAGATATCTAAATAACTGTAACAGGTTAGTAGGTTTGGGTTAAACCGAGAGTGTTTAGGATTTTCCATTAGTCTTGTGGAGAGACCTAGCTCAAGTGGTGTTTGGAGGCTTAGTTTAAGCCTAATTGAGGATAAAAAGTGTGTTTTTTGAAGGACCAAGGGAGCAATTTACCCACTTTCTTTTTGAAAGGCTAAATCCCATTTATGTGGGATGATCTCACGCTTGAACACTCTTTTCTTTTTCCTCATCTTCATTGTCTTCTACCTCATTTCATCTTTTCCTTCTCCTCCTTGTTGGGTGGCAAAAAAGTGATAACTTGGTGGCCTTACCACCTTAGTTTGTCATTCTAAAGATTAAAATCATAATCTTCTTATTCAGAGCTTCAAATCAAGCCCCCAACCTCTCCATTTCATCATACTAGCCTTTGGAAAGGTTTAATGAGGGGGTTTAGAAACCCATAATAGCTCATCTTGTTTTGAAGATCTCAAGCCTTAAGAATTGTTTTTAACTCTTTTTTAAGCTCTCAAACACGTTAGTAACCCATTTGTTTGATTATTGTCTTGTGAGATAAAGTTGAAAAGCTCCCAGAGCAAGGAAAAGGAAAAGGAAAAGGAAATGCAATATAGCTAGAAACAATAACAACTATGATAACATAAAATTTTTCTTGTTTAATACTTGGGAAACAGTCAGGACACTCAAGTTACTTTAGCATATGACGATCGTCTTGTTGTAGAAATGTCCGGATATATCCCAGCTAGTGCCAAGACACTTTAGTCGCCAACTGAGTGCAGATACCCCATAACTCGACGGAGTAAGTTGATCGGGTGTATGATTCTGATACAATTTTGGATCTCACCCAAGATACCCAAGGCTATCCTAGGTAGACTAGAGGGGTGTGCACTCTGAGATGCAGAACCCTCAGTCACACCATGATGCCTACCTCACCATTTCATGTCAGCATCATTATGTGTTTATACTTATGCCACTAGTGTGCTCATATATTGAATTCATGTAATATAGTACAATTATTAGCGTGGTAATGAGCTCGTAAGCTCAGAGTTCGGAATCGTCGTCAAATATTCTAGATCAACCCAGGCTTCATAGTAAGTCTTGATTTTTATTTATAGGGTTATGTTCTAATCGTTGAAACATTATATTATAATTGGGTTGTATTTTGGGAGCTCCTCGTATTTGGTATCTCTGATTATTATGTTTTCATTTCATATTACTATAGATGGTTTTTTATATGATGTTTTGCAATTGTTTTAAAAGAAAAAAAAATTGGTTAGCCACCTCGGTAGTCCCGTATGACACTTTAATACTTCGATCTTCAAATCGGACTAGATTAGAATGTTACACTAACTAATTTCTACATGATGGATTGATTAAAAATTAATGTAAATATGCAAAGTTATATTAGGGTTATGGTTTTTAAATTACACATAGGCATGAAAAGCATAAGTATCCTATCCCTTGTTTTGACATGGAAATGTAGAAATCATGAATTTGCCTCCCTAGAATGGTCCTGCTTTCCGGCCAGGGACTTCATTTCAGGATATTTTACTAACCATAACACCCACACATTGACTATGTAGTCACAGACAGAGAATCCACCAATCATCAATCACTATATACTCCTTGAATCCCATGATTCAATGCTACACCCTTTCTCAGCTGTTCCTTCAAACACCAAACCTATTGTACTCCAATTCATTTTACCAGTGACACATTCCATCTCATTTCTCAAAACAAATTTGTTTTTCGCCTACCTCGTAAAATCTACCCTGTACAATATACATCCTCGTTTTGTTTGCTTAATGAACTTTGCCCTTCACTCTTTAACCTAAATGAGAAATGCAAATCCGATTCTCCAAAGCAGTTAAAAATCGATTAAAACACATGATATGTACACCGCCAAAAGAATAAAAAACACCAGCCTTTGCGTCTCGTCTTTCTACTTTAAAAGGAAAAACATTCATCCAAGTAGCAGAACAATTAAAAAACGGTAAATAAACAATCAAAATTCGTCCATATTCTTAAACAATGATAGAAGCAATGGATGAAAATTCAAGCAAAGGGAAAATATTTTGATAAATGGAAAGTGGAAACTACAAAAATATTGAAATCAACATAAACCCCTAAATCTCAGAACAGGGAACAGAGAAGAAGAAGAAGAAGAAGCTGGCATTCCACTCTGTTTCCCTGTTGAACTTGGATTGGCAAGCGAGAGAACCAAAGTTTTTTTTTTTTGGAAATTGAAATAAAATAATTGGCTTTTAGAAGGAAAGAAAAATTCAATGGAGCAAATTTTGGGTTGTAACGTCGGAATCCTGATTCCTCTCCCGTTTGTTTTAAATATGGGAAAAACTACTTCAGATACTCTTTAACTTTGTCTGTAGACTCCTTATCCACTAAGCTTTTAATTTTATTAATTATAATATTCAATTTTAGTTTTACATTCAATTATATCACTCCGTTATTAAGTCACTAGTAAGACAATAACATGACTAACTGTTACTGAAGTGTCATGTCAGCCGTCATTTGGTGCGATTATTCTAATGCCTAAAACAATATATTTTTTAAGACACTAAACTTTAGGAGTATATCAATTATATATAACACAGTATTTCACAAGAGGACTCGATCAAAATCCTCCATAAATTATTATTCTTCCTTTACAACAGACCCTATGAATCAGTGCAGCAATACCTACACATGCACCACTGCAACATCAAATACATACAAGCTGTATAGACCCCAAAACCTTGGGTGGCAAAGAAGCTTCTTTTCCTACTCATCCTCTTCCGGAATTACAGCGTCGCTGGTTTCTGAAGAAGGTCAGAAGCGCTTGTGCCTGCAACCAATAGAAGCTTATGACAATTGTCTGCATACACGGAAGAAAGGCGGTGATACTAAATAAATAATAAAACAGAAGAAGCATTATACCTTCTCTTTAGCTCTGGGTGTACCAGATTGGGACAAGGCAACTAGTGGCGGGACAGCTCCTTCTTGTAGCACCATATTGCAAACTTGTTACTGGTTGTGCACAGCTGTAAAAGAGCAGCAGCGGCATTTTCCTTTCCTCTTGCTGAACCCAACTCAACGACCTCAACCAACACGGGAATCCCTTGCTCCTGCCCAATTGTAGTTCTCCCTTCAGGAATTGTGGCAAGATTTGCTAAAACAGCAACTCCCTTGTCAACCATTCCACCTGCTGGTCCATCAACTCCACAAGGTGTCTTACAGCACCAGCCTGCACAATTCGGGCCTTATTTCATGAAATATTGACAGATTAAACAAGGCTGTAGCAGCATCTTTCTTTCCCCTAGGGGTACCATTCCCCAATAAATCAACAAGGGGCCCGATTGCCCCAGACCTTCCAATCTTGACTTTGTTATCTTCAATGACTGAAAGGCTGAAAAGCGTGGCAGCTGCATTTTCTTTAGCTTCAGGACTTCCTGTCTCGAGGACATGAATCAGAGGCTCAATTGCATTTGCATTAGCAATAGCTGCTTTGTTGTTATCATTAATTGATAAGTTAAGAAGTGCTGTAACAGCATTTTCCTGAGTCTTCGTATCTGGTGAACAGAGCAAATCGACTAACAAGGTAATGGCCCCACAGTTCGCTATTATAATCCGATTATCCATATTGTGCTTGGCGAGTAACCTGAGTTCACCAGTTGCCTCCCGTTGCGTATCAACTGAAGTGCTCTTCAAGTCCTCAACCAGCTTCTTAACCTGGGTTTCAGTGCCAGAAAGGTCGTCCCTGTTCCCCGTACGAGAAGAAGCAATTATCCTTGGCATGAATCTCTCCGATGGTCGGCGCCATTTTGTTTGGATTCGAGATCGTGGATCCATGAATTGAGGAGAGAACTCAACTTCCCTCCTTGGGATGTCTGAGCTAACCACAGGCTGCAGGTCAGATTTCACCTCTCCAGTATCATCACTATTGGCCCTGAAATGAGTTGACTCCTCAAAAGTCTCATTGGCATCCCCAATTTGTCCTCGAGGAAAATCGGAATTAGTAAGTGTACTAGATGCTGAAATAGATCTTGTATGGTTGAGAGATGACTGTCCAGAATTATGAAATTCTTGAATAGAAGATGACATAGGGGGTTGGCCAACTGAATCGCTATCCCTCTGTTCCAAGTTTGATATGTCTTCATCACTACTTAGTGACACTCTTGCAACATCCAGACCATCTCCATTTCCATCTATACCTGACAAAGAACCCTCTGAGGTAGAACGTGGATGTAATGGGGAGGTTACTTCCTGATTAAGTCCACTGGATGTGATTAGGTTCTTATTAGATTGACCAGTAGACCATGAGTTAGGTGACATTGGTTGGCTGCTTCTAGAATGTGGAACACTGTTTGAATCCCTTGACAAGCCAGATTCTGCATGCACGAGGGGATCTGATTGATTTAAACTTGTGGACTTCATGGGATCAGGCAACTTCACATTGTTTGACTCACACCAGTGTGCAATTAGTGCCTTTACTGTGTAATTAGGTATAAGATTGCTACGAGCCAAAGTTTGTCGTGTCTTGGGGCACACAGTGAGGCCAAGATCAATCCATTTCTTGATAAAAGCCCTCTCATAAGTTTGTCCGGATGCCACAATCACTGGATCAGTCATTAGCTCTAGGGAAAGGGGCAGCAGAAATCAGCAGGTATAGGAACTGAGCTACAAGTCTCTGATTGCTTTATTGTGACAAGCTGATCATGCATGCAAGTTACAAGACCAATAATTTGATCAACAAACTCGGTTTCTTCAGTTCTTTCAGCTTGTTCAGCATTCTCTTTCAACTTTTCAAGGGCCACAGCCTCTATCAGAATCTCCAGGTTTGACCTCAAGCTCATGTTCTCTACAATTTTTGCTAGTATTTCTGAGCTTGGTCCAACACTATCCACTTGATCCCTAATGGCTTCCCTAATGATAGATGATGTTTGTTCATATCCTACATGCTTAATTTTCTGCAAGTTGTGCTGCAATCAATCATGTAAACTATTATACATCCTGAAATGTGGATTCCTTTTTAGCAATCTTTAAACTCATATATCAAATCAAAAGAACTATTTAATTTCTCACAGCTCAAAACTGTATAAGTTAGATACCATTCACTCTCCAATAGATGACTTCTCATCCAAGTAAAAATGCTTTGGTAATCATTGAGAGAATTCGATAATTATGCTCTATTCATAAACACAAGATGAAATTACAAACTTCAAATAGAAGTAAAAGCTTCAATAATTTTAGGTCATAAATTACCTCGAGGGATGCTGAACTCAATTCACCAGGAAGATGCTGATGAGAATGCCTCATGAACTGGACTATATCCAGGCTAGAATTTTGAATCTTTGACATTAGTGAATCAACTTGCAGAATCTAGATATCACATTAAGCGGAAGAAGATGGTTATCCAAGTTCGATTACAATAATGCCCCAAACTACTAGCCTAGGAGCCGCTTAAAATAAAAATAAGGAAATTCTTTTCTATATTATTACTATTCCTAAAATGGCACCAATTGATAGCTATTTTCCATCTGATTATGATTGAACATTCAAGCATCTGGTCGTAGGGCTGCAACTTATTCCAAAAGCTACACATTCCACTAATTACTTTTATGAAAATCATTATGAACTAATAACCAGAAAAGATGAGAAGAAAAACAGCTACATAAACCATAGGGGTCGAACATATAGCTGAAAAGTTATTGCATAATAACCAAGTGTAAAATGACAACTCTAATCTAAAACAAGCATCTCACAAGGAAATAATAATGCTAATCTGAGTAATTGATCAAAGCTTTACTATATCAGAAGTATGGCAAGGTTAGGTTAGGCATTTCTTCCAGCCACAACTAAGAGAACTTGTGAAATAAAGATGTAACTTACAAAGTAAACTTTACTGGAAATGGGTTGCCAGCTATCACATTGCTCTCTCAGTTCTTCTATATACAGACCCAATCCTTCAAATGCCTTACTAAGTACTTCATCATAAGTAATTTCTGAATCGACAATTGCATTCAGAATTGGCTTCAACAACTTCAGTATCTCTTCTGCTCTCTGGTAGTACTTCTGAACTGGTTCTGAGTTATTTCTCAGAAAATGATAAATTTAAAAATGAAGAAATGTTACTAAGAAGTGGTTTCAAAAATGATATCTCCATATGATCTGTGTCAACAACAAAGAGACAAAAAAATAGTAAGAGAGACCTCAAGAAATAGAAACAGAGGATTAAAGCTGATATTATAGCCAAGCTAGCATGCAAAAAACATATAAAGTCATCAAGCTTATTTGAGTATATTTTTCATTTATTATCATTGATCCTAACAATTCATCAAGTTTCAAGTTCACAATATACTGATAGAGAACAAATAAAGTCATACTATTGCATTGAGATGAAAAGATTCAGGTAAAAACTTCACTAGGTGTTAGTTTCAAACACCATTTTATGATTTGAAGTTACCAGCCTGTCATTTTAGATTAGCCAAGTTCATCTCAGTTATCATTTTCTTAACCTATTTACTTAATTTCATTCCAGAATTTCAATATCACATGAGAGGTGAGTGGTATCCACAGCAAAGAAAATACTTGAGAAAGGATCAGTTGTTTACAATGTAATGATTACCAACAGATCAATTTGTGTATGGCAAAGAGTATGCCATGAAAAAGCTTAATAACTCAATGTTGTTGAACCAATCAAAGAAGACGCAATTAGCTAAACTGTCAACATTGGCATAACAGAAAATGAATGAAAGGAAGAGTAGAGAAACTAAGAAACAGTTAAAAAACATAATGCTGAAGAAATCTCCAATACAAATCAGATCAGGTTGATTTAAACATAAATCATGACATGAAACAATCGGAGAAAGCTTATAGCCTAATTATTTTGGTTCAACCAACTGATTAATCAACATTCAACTAAATACAAAGCAAATCATCACTGAACTCAGGCAATCACACATATTCTGCCAACCACTATCATCACAGTTCTTTTGGTGCAAAAGAGCTAGATAAAAAAATGCATAAATTCATTTGCAAAGCTTGAAGAAAAATAAATTGAACCTCAAAAGTCCAAGCTAAAATAAGGACGCTGAAACGAGCGTACCTTTTCTTGTAAACTGACAGAAAATTTTCTTTCTCGTCAATAATCCTTGGAGAATCATATTATGCGATTAAACTGAAGAAACATTTTCCAAATCCATATAATTGCCTATAAAAAGAACCACGCAGATTCTTGAGATCTCAACTCTGCCAATTAGGTATTATTGTAGGACAATTTTAAATTAGGAGTTAATGAAATTAAAATAGAAAATTGATAAACAATAATAATAATAATAATATAAGTGCATTGGATCTTTAAACCTTCAAATATAGTATTTTTCCACCAAAAAAACCCATATGAAATTACAGTAAAGTTTTGTTTCAAGGTTCATTATGCTGATATTCTTCCAATTATCCAACAAAATGAAATTAATGAAAAAACTCTAATAAAGAGAAACAATCTCTCACATTCCACGTTAAACTAACAGGATCCACATTCACCCATCATAGACGAGAGAGTTAGCTAACTAATAGCAAGCCAAGACATTCTCTAAAGGTTAGAGAAGAGAAGATGAATGAAAGCTAAGGAATAACCGAAGTTTGGGACTGTACCTTGAATGTAATTGTATTTACTGTAGGACTTTGTAACCTTCTGCAGTCCGTGCAGTTACTCTCCACAGCCCTAGTTTGTAGGAAATCAACAGTTAACTATTAGGATGTATTTTCCTATTACCATTTGCACTTCTATTAAAATTCAGATCAGACATCAATGTATTTCTGCACCTTAAGGATTATAATAAAGACAGCATTGAAACAAAGACAATATAAGACTACTGTTATATAGAGTCATCCCTAGTTACTTCATCAATATGGTGATGTAATACAGTCTTCGGATGCTTCAAGTAAGGAACAAGAGTCCCAACAACCACATTCAAATTCCATATGCTAAACATATCCTGTAGATTGAAACTAGCATGGTAGTAATGACAACAACTTTACCCAAGTAGTTACTTCCAAAATCTTTCTTAAGTTATTTGTATGGTTTTAGGTCTTAATATATTTTGAAGTACCTAGCAAGATCAAGATAACAGAAAAGTTAAACTGCTGCAACTTAATCAAATCATTTTTACACCTTAACGATTTATGCAGGCTTAATTATTCGTCTTGCAATAATATAACAAACACTATTTTCCTACGAAAGTGCATGTTTAAGCTGGTTTTTGCACTTTTACAACGACAAAACAAATTAATAACAAAACTTAACCCAAGAACCACCTCAGACCTTAAAATCTCATTCATCCGAAGCCCATTAGCGTTTAAAAATTATACTAACAAACAATATGTCAAAAGAAAGTAAATAGATCAAATGGATTTTCTTATTATTTCAAAAACAACCAGCTCCAAAGAGGTAATTAGTCGAGCATAAAACACTGCAAGGAAACAAGAAAGACCTCAATCAAGATTTCAACGGTGTTAATGGGTCTATGATCTTAACACGGCACAAAAGTGAAACTTTGATTCTCTAGGCTGTTAAGCATGAACCAGGATTCATTTATCGAAATTAAAAGATAAGTTCGAAAACGTAGAGAAATTCTCAAAGCCAACATGAAAGGAAAACAGAAAAAAAAAAGAAAAAAAGAATTGGTACCTGTATGCAGCTTTGGACTTTTCCTTTCTTGTCTTAATCTTTGTAAGGAAAAAAATGAAGTAATACCCAGGGTTCGCTATTCTGTTGCTGCGTTTCCAGGATTTTTTCTTCTTCTTTTTTCTCAAAGCCAAAGCTAAGGTGTTTGATTTTAATCGTTTGCTGTGATTGTTTAGTTGGAGGGTGGGACATTGTCGTCAATTTTGGAATTATTTTGTGCATATTTTGACTGGAAATTTGGGATTAGCGTTAGGGTAGTTAACGAGGTGAGCAGTTCGTAAATAATTCTAATTTGATATTATTAAAATTTAATAAAAGTTTGATTCGAATTAATTTAGTTCGAGCTCGACTAGATACTTTAATGAATTGAGTTAAGTAAATTGTAACTCAATTTGATAAGTTCACGAGTAACTCGTTAATCTTGTATAACTTTTTAATAGTCTTCTTAAAAATTATTTCATTAAAAAAATTACTAACTTACTAATAAATAATAAATAATTAATTTATTAATCTATTAATTTTCTAATAAATAATTAAAAATACAAAAATATTAGTTAATAATTATTATTTTACTACACTAAAAAATCAAACCCTAATTATCATTTAATGTGTTTATGGATTGTTTTTTGGTGTTTGGATTTTGAAATTGTTTCATATACTCTTTAAAAAAATTGATTAAATTTATTAATTTATGTTTATATTAAGTTCTACATAGTATTAATAGATTATACTTATAGTTAAAAAAATAAAATAAAGATTTTGTTAACTTAACAAACAACGAGTCGAACAACAAATTTTCTTAATAAGCATAAGTGAAGTAAAATTTTAACGAGCTTAACGAATAACGAGTTGAGCAACAAATTTTCTTAACGATTACGAGTCGAGTAAAATTTTAACGAGCAACGAATTGAGTCGAGCAATAAATTTTTTTAATGAATAAGAGTCGAGCACTATCCAACTCGCTATCGACCCGCTCGATAAACACCCCAATTATCAGCGTTCATAACCCGCCAAATGAACAGTAAACGATAATACTAATAAATACCCATTGAGAGTCGACGTTTGAAAAGAGGTTTGGTCGAATGAGGCAAAATTTGACATTGGCATCCGTCAGTTTTGGCCCGGAAAAAGTATTCCTTTGGATGATGCTTTTCATTTGAACGCATACCCCAAATCTGTGTGAAAATTTCTTTATTTTTTTCTCTTCCAGAGCTTTTCAGACTGATAAATTCTGTGTACGACAATCTTAATATATTCTTAAAAGAATAGGTTATTAAAAATGTTATTATTTTTTAATATTTTGATAAAAAAATATTTAAAATATTATTTTTTTATCTAAAATATTAATATTTTTAACATTTTTAGTAAAATGTCCAATATTATCATTTTTAATAAAAAATAATAATATTTTAGGTGGCTTTATCAAATTTTGTAAAACGTCCAATAATATATTTTCGATAGAAATAAAATATTTTAAATAATTTTTTTATCAAAAAAAATTAAAAAAAAATAATATTTTTGATAGTGTTTTTTCTTAACTGTATATTAAACTGTTGTACGTGAGACTTCCCTTAAGTCTGTAGTGGTAGGAGTTGGTGTTCTTGAGCTGTTCCATCTACATGTTGATATGGTATCACCATGGCCAAATCCCATAAGCTAATAACCCACACTCATTCACATGATAACACAATTCTCAATTCATTAGACGAGATCAACAATAAAATGAAACATCCTTCTTTCTAAAATATCTCGATTGACTAAATATACAAGAAAAGAGAGGTATTTCCATTAATGAATGCACCTTTCTATTAATATTGCCCATCATTAATATAACTGGACACGATAGAATAATTATTTTATCATAAATCGATAATGTTAGTAATTAATTTATTATTTTTTAAATTTTAATAAAAAATAAAAATTTATTCAAATATTAATAAACATCAGTATAGTTTATCCTAAAACTTATTTTTCTTATAATAATGTTAATGGTGGAAAAAGAATAAATAAAAGTATTCAAATGAAAATCCGAACATATGTCAATTATAAAATATAAGAATACCTAAACCACTTAATAAATATAGTATTTTTATATTTTTAAATTAAATTTAATAATTTTTCATATTTACCTTTATAATTTTTTATGTATAATTATTAAATTTGAAAAGAAGGAAATGGGTGACCGACAGAGGAAAAATAAATATAAAATAATTCTAATATATAGTAATATTTTTATAAATATATTAATAATATTATATAATTAAATTTTGTAAATATTCTCATACTGATTCTAGTCTGATCCCGAAATTAATTTAATAAAAATGGGTCAAAAACTCAATTTCTAAGGAAAATTGATTTTATGGAATCGAGTTCAGTATTTTAGCCCTCTCAATTAGGGTTGAAGTGACGAGGATGGAATTCCATCTCACAATCAGAACCATGCTACTCACCCCCAAGCTGAGGTTCTCATATCTACCAAGCCATTTTCATTACACCAAACTTCGGATTTTCTCTTCTTCTTCTCCTTCTCCTCCTCCTCCTTTGCGATTCTCTCCTTGGTCTGGTCTCCAAAGCTGGAGAGAGAGCCCACTGAACGAGGACCGGTTTTGGGGACCCAATGGTCCGCAGCCTCTGTTACACTCCCGACATTCTTCCTCCGATACTGACGCCCCCAACACGCCGGCCCCTCTTGAAGCTTCCGGTTCCTCTCTTGCAGAGCTTGGTTCTCTGGTTCTGTCCACCAGTGACCCTCTTACCAAATCCAAGTTATCTCAATTGGCTTTCTCCAGGTGGCGCTATGAGAATCTGCCAATTGGACTCTGCCACCCTCCTTCTCGACCTGCTCGCCCTCCTAACCCTCAATTGGTTTTTTCCCATTCCTCTACATTTCACTTTGTGATCAATTATTCATTTGGGCGTACCTATCTTTCACTTTAAATATTGTTTTTTGAAAATGGTTACTTTTTGGGGGTTTTTTTGGGGGAGGGGGTGAAATGCAGGTTTCTCCAAAGGATGTTCCCGACCCCAAAAAGTCTGGCCTGCCTCTTAATGCTTATCTGCTTCATAACCTGGCTCATGTGGAGCTCAATGCAATTGATTTGGCATGGGATACTGTTGTACGATTTTCACCCTTCTATGATATTCTTGGGGAGGAATTCTTTGCCGACTTTGCTCATGTTGCTGATGATGAGAGCCGTCATTTTGCCTGGTGTTCACAAAGGCTTGTTGAGCTTGGTTTCAAGTAAGTAGATTTCTCGATTTCTATAGTCTGTTAATTTACTATTTCCATATTTAAATGACTTGACATTCTTCTACCTTAGCTAGATATGAAGATATGCATGCTTTTAATCAGAGGTTCGACCATGTTGATTATTTAACTAGAAAAAAAAATGAAAGAGTCTTTCCTATGTATGGTGCATTTATTAATTGGGAGGCTCTATTTCCGTGCACAATCTTTTCCTTTTCAGTGCAGATGTGTTGTTCTTGCTTGTCTATGCGCATGATAACTAGCATTTGTGTTTGAAGAACCTAAATATGCCTTGAAATTGGCCACCTTACTAATTTATATTCATCATATGTGCTTCCATTCAATTGTTTTTCTTTTATTTAGTTATGGAGATATGCCTGCTCATAACTTACTTTGGAGAGAATGTGAGAAATCATCAGATAATGTTGCTGCACGTTTGGCTGCCATTCCATTAGTACAGGTGATCTTTTACTCTGGACTGACTTTTTCATTCTTCAAACAGAAGCTTCCTTGAATGGCTTTACGATCTTGAGTTCCACTCTTGTAAAATGCAATTCTTCAAAGATATAATTGTCTGATCTGCAGTTGCTGCTCCTTTTCGTCTAACTGAAACAATTCCTCAGCAGCAATCTTTTGTCCCTTACTCGCACCTATAATCAGAGTCTTGCTGGCACTGTACTAGCATGTTTGTATTAGCACGTTCTACCTCTCTCTCTCTCCCTCTCTCTCCCTGTTACAAGGTTGGGGGACATGAATGTAGTCTTCCATTTCAGAATAACAACCTTACAAAGCTTGCATGGCTCAAAGTCATTCAGTAATCTCACTTCAAGAATTCTTTGAAACTATGCTTTGGCTTTGAGTCATGATTTAGGCAGATTAGATTTTGTTCCAGTTTCAGATGTGCATGACACTAACTTTAGTTAAGGATTTTTCATAGGAAATTTCGTGAACCTATATTAACTCGGTTTTTAAGTTTGTACAAATGCAATTTCTCCCGTCCAGTCTAATGCCTCAATAGGCTCAGGTCAAACTCAGGGCATCTCCCTAAGAACCATTTATGATCTAGTCTAGGTCGAAGTTGAAGCTCAAAAATTGATCATCTGTAACAAAAGTTGTCCTTTCCAGTTTAACCATTTCAATTTCAGGTCATATGCATAAAGTTTGCTTCCAGTGTCCAAATCCAGTTATATAGCTTGACTATTACTTTTTTGAGTTTATAGAACTTTTTTCTGCCATGCCACACAATTCAACGTATTGTTACTATTCAGGCTATATTGTTTTGGATGCATTAGCCATTTCTGTAGGATTGTGTCATAATATTTTTTCTAAATTAAGAGATAAAGAGTTGGTTATCTGTTATCGTGTCAATATGGTACTTGCTTATTTAACATTTTCTGGAAAGAGTAAAATCCGCTGGTTATCCCTTTGGTCCTTCCTCAGATATACCCTCCAATTAATATATGCCAATTTGTGTTATTTTAATTTGATTTGGAAATTTAAGCACTTCTTTTATGAAAGTAGGAGGCTAGGGGCCTTGATGCCGGGCCACGCTTGGTCCAAAAAATGATTGGTTTTGGGGATCACAGGACATCTAGCATTGTAGCTAGGATTGCTGAAGAGGAAATAGCACATGTAGCTGTTGGTGTATACTGGTTTATGTCCGTCTGCCATAAAATGAATCGTGCCCCATGCTCCACATTTAAAGGTTTAGTAGCATTTTATCACTGCAGAACAGGTTCTTTTGTGCTTTAAAATTAATTCCATTCAAGCACTATAATATCTTTATGTTTTTCTTTGAAAACTGGGCAGATTTATTACAAGAGTATAATTTGGAGCTGAAAGGGCCATTTAATTATTCAGCTCGAGATGAAGCAGGCATTCCACGCGAATGGTATGTATGAAAGTCCTCATGCAATTCTAAATTGTTAATCTTTATAACCAATCGACAATGCGATTTTTCCGACATGCTTTGTAGGTACGACTCATCATCAACAAAGAAAGAGCCTGAAGAGAAGCGGAAA
Organism: Hibiscus syriacus; assembly: GCF_006381635.1. Classification (NCBI taxonomy): domain Eukaryota; kingdom Viridiplantae; phylum Streptophyta; class Magnoliopsida; order Malvales; family Malvaceae; genus Hibiscus; species Hibiscus syriacus. The sequence continues at coordinate 171,853 of NW_024062836.1, read as the reverse complement.
AGTAGTCAGCAGCTTTCAGAGGTAAGTGATGCAATATTGTACAATTCAAATATGAATCATTTCTTTTTTCTGGAAAAGGATTGAGTTTTCTAAACTGATTACAGGTTTATGATAGGCTCGCTTGTATCATCTCCATGGAGAGCGAGCATTCGAGTATAAATAGACCTTCTCGATGACTTTATTTGAATAGACACGGCAATATCAAGGGTACATTTCTATGAAGCTGTCCTGTTAGGTTTTGTGTATTTGTTCTGAACTCTGTAATTTGGTGTCCAGTTTTCCATATAAACTACTACGTCCATGGACACGAAAGCTGTAGCAAACCAAGTATTTTACATTATGCTTTTTGTACTCCCAATTAGCTCTTTGTATAGCCATGCAATTGTTGAACAACTTGTTCTTGATAGTCTGAAGATTTTATTACGTCATCATCTCGTGTTAGTGAAAGATTTTAGTGGGTGATTTTTCAAACCGGCAGTGCTTGCATGTTGATAGCTTCATTCTACGCGACGCCATTATCTTACAGTTATCTTACCGGCACCGTCCTTGCTGGAGAAAGAAGATGGAAGAAAAAATTGTACTCGGAATCTGGACAGAAATTCCAAGCCACTAAAATTCTATACCTTTGCTGCTTGGAGTTGATCAAGAAATGTGTACCATTAATCTATTTTTGGATTTTTACCGGTGTGTGAAAAAAATATTAAAAAGGTGAGAATTCTGATTTGGATTTGACTTAAAAGTCACAGTCTGTAATTTATTTTTGGTTTAATACCAAAATAAGTGTCCAAATTATACGTTAATTCTCGAATAGGTGTTTAAACTATTTTTGATATATTAGGCGTTTAACGTTACAAACATTATCATTTTAGGTATCCTGGCCTACAACGATGTTAATTTTTCCATTAAGTGACATGTATCATAATTTGATACTTTTAAAATTTTTATTAAAAATTTAAAAAATAAAATTATATATATTTTAAAGAAAAACATTAATATTTTTGAAATAATTCAAAAACTTTGAAAACCTTCATTTCAACTCCTAAATCCAAGTTGGATGTCGTCTTTTACTGTCGACGAAGCTTTACCCGATCTCATCTCCCCGAGTCGACCAAAATCCCCCATGAAATCGTGACCCATTGACGGTAAATCGACGTTTTATACCCCACGAACCCTACGATAAAAATCGTGATCCCACACGATCTCAACAACCAATTGACAACTTCGACGACATATGACTAGGGGGATGGCAGGGACTTCGTCAACGACAGTGGTCGTGGTCGAAAAGGGCGGCAGCGACGGGTTAAGGATATGATTTTAGGTATTTTGGGTTTTTTTTATAATTTAAGAGAAATTAGTTTTTCAAATATAATATTTAAAAAAAAATCAAATCATCATATTGTGACACGTGTCACTTAACGAGGGAAATTAACGTTATTGATGGCCGAGCACCTAATATGATAACATTTGTAACGTTAGGCACATGAATGAGTCAAAAAAAAATTTAGGTATCTATTCAAGAATTAAGGTATAATTTAAACACTTATTTTAATATTAAGCCTTTATATTTTTTTTGAAGTCAGAGATATTATCCAAGTATACATTTTATTTATTAAATGGAATAAATAAGTTACCCACATACCATTTTAAAAAATAAACGATATTGGGATAAGTGTTTTCTCATTTGACAAAAAAAATGATGTATAGTTAAAATGATGTTTGCAACTTATTAAATTCTATTAAAAAATGGGACTTTGTATTGTACATTATTAAATTTGTGCTACAAAAGGGTACCTTATAGATGAGATAAGGTTATTTTTAAAATATTAAATGTTAATTCTACAAAAATATATTATTTGTTTTTTACTAGTATAAGAGTTAAGTCGATCAATTTAATAATAGAAGAATTAATTTGATTCAATTTCTATAATAAAAGGTACATTAATCTATTTAATAATAAAAGAATTAAATTGATAAAATCCGCATAATAAAGAGACTTAACAAATACTTTCACCTATTTTCTCATGTTCTCAATCTATATAATCAATGGCGGAACTTGGTGATAGAGTTTTTGGGGGAAAATTAAGACTTTAAAAAATTTAGAGTTTTAAATTAAAAATTTTAAAAATTTTGGCTTATTTTTTCTCCAAAAAATTAGGATCTAATTAAACTTTTTGAAATTTTTAGAGGCTTAATTTTAAAAATTATGGGGGTTTAATTAAAAACATTCAAAAATTTAAAATCTAATCTGAATTTTTAAAAGTTTTGGAAGACCAAATTTTAAAGGTCTAAATTATAATTTTTAAAATTTTAAGAGCATTTATTTTAAGTTATTTAAGGATGTTAAATGCATCTCTCTCATATGATAGATTTTAAATAACTTTAATTGTAGACATATTTTTTTCCTATACTTAAATGTTTTTATGATTAATTGTGTTTTACAAATTCATTCCAATATTAAATTAAATTCAATCAAGAGTAATATGAAGGTAAGATCAAAGTAAAATGTCTCATTAAAAATTATATTAACTTAACTTTTTCAAGAACAGTAGATTGTTACATTGATTTTAATATGTTAGTTTGATGTATTTGTGAATTATTATTTGAAATTTAAAATTTAAAATTTCTTCACACATTTTTGTGATCATTTTTTTTGTTAAATTTGCTATTTTATGTTTATATGAAGCTATCAATAGTATTATTACATTTTACATAAAATTATGGAGAACTTAACAAGCAACGAGTAGATTCGAGCAATGAGTTTTTTAATAAGTACAATTCGTGTAGAATTTTATCAAATTTATCAAGTATCGAACATGAGTAGAATAATTTTTGAGCCAAGGTATTGTTTAACTCATGATTGATTCGCTCGATAAACACCTCCAATCCAGGGTGAGTTATCACATTCAATGTCATTGAATTATTTTATTTTAAAACACGAGACTTACTATGATGCCCACAAAAACCACATGAACAAATAAAAAAAAATTCTTCGTGCATAGAACTCAACATATAAGAAAAAGATTTTTCTAAAAAATTAAGCCACAACTATTTTAGCAATTTTCATAAATTGTGATCTTAACTTTAGACTTTTGGTTATTTGAGGTTGTAGATAAATATGAGGCTACGAGATGGCGAAGCCCGCTAGAGAGGTGCTCAAGCTGATACGTCGACATACGAGTATTGGATCCCTATAAAATTGTCACTTATTTAATATTCTAATTAATGTTATCTTAATTAAAACCAACAATAATTATTTTTTAATATTATTTAGGATGATTTGTCATCCTATTACCGGTGACAGCTCGATTATCCTAAAATTGAAAGTTACAAAAAATGTGAACTTATCAACTAGCCTCAGTAAGAATACCAAAAACACATGGAAAGTTATAAGAAAATATTGTTTTCTCTAAAGGTTTTGGATTTAAACAGTTGCGTGTGCCTTGTCAATAAATTAAAAAAATATTTTAAACAAATACTATCATATTATAATCAACCGATACTATTAAACGCGTGGAAACGTTGTTATATATGATACAGTATATAGATGGAAATGTGAATGGGGGATTAGTTTAGACAAAGGATTGCTGCTCTGTATCTTTAAAACCTCTTTAATAAAAGAATCTGCTTAAATAGAAGAAACCAAAGTTGTTGCACTTCTTGCATGGCACCAATAAAGTTACAGAAGGGATTAAATTTACTACACTTTAATCTGTATTCTAGTGGACCTGCACAAAAGTAAAGAGGGGGAGAATAAAACCCCCTTTTTCTGATATATAAATATGATAGTTGAAAAGAGAAACCTAGAATTAAGAGAGAAATGGGTAGGGTTAAAGTGCAGATGAAAAAAATAGAGAACAAAACTTATAGGCATATAACTTTCGCCAAAAGAAAAAGTGGGCTTGTCAAGAAAGCTTATGAGCTTTCCACTCTTTGTGATGTGGAGGTTGCCCTTCTTATCTTTTCTCCAGCTGGAAAACTCTTCCTTTTCGATGCCAAGAAAAGGTCTGGTTTTCTCCTTTTCTTCTTTTGTTTTATGATCTATGATTCATAGCCCCTCATTGAGCTTTGATCTTATGTGAATATCTCATTTTACTCATTAATATATTGTTTTTTTTGGATAATTCCTTCAATTTTGTTTTATTTATTTATTTGTGATTTGATTTTGGATTTTGTGTAGATTCGAAGAAATTTTTGCTCGTTACATTGAACTTCCTGCTCGTCGACGTGGATGGTAAGATTTTTTCTTCTTTTGATTGAAAATTTTATAACAATTTTCTAAATAAATAGTAATGGATGAAGAAATTAAACAATAATTTTTATTAAGATATTCTATATTTGTATAAAAGTTTATATATTAATAATTTGTATTTTATAAATTTGAGTATTTACATTTTTTGCACGAATGTTTGATTGTTTTCCCGTATTTTGTCGTGTTGTAATTGATTTCATATAATATAGTAAAATACTCAAAAGGAAGAAAATCTTAGATTGATATATAAGCGCGCGCGCACACACGCACGCGTGCACACATTTATTAATATTTAATTTTTGTTTATTACGTCGGTTTAATGATTGGATTGTTCGATCGATTTTAAATTATCATTGAATCAATAATCAATATATTTATTTAAATTTGATTATAGTATATATATAAAAGATCTCCTTAACAACAATTTTTTGCTGACTTTTATTTTTAATTTTTGTGATGAACCGTGAATTATTATTGGAAGGGTGGAAAATCAAGAGGTAACGAACCCTTCTTTGTTTCCAAACTATTTAACTAGAAAATAATTAAGAAATTTCAGTAGAAGTTTACATATAAGAGAAATTCTATATAATTTGTTTCAGTTGATCCGACGCATTATCACTCAGATGAGCCTTGAAGCAGGTTATTACGATCGCTCCACCATCTACAGGTTTGGCTTCTCCTTGGATTAAATTAAATACCTCTATTCTTAAGTCTAATGGTGACCGATTGATGATGTCTTTTACTTCCTTGTATTACAGGAGCGACAGAGGCTTCGACACCCAATTGAAGGTATGCGATGAAATACTATAAGTAGGGACTAACCGAGTGGAGTTTGGGTTTGGCAGAAGGATCGGTTCCCTATAAATTTTAAATTATTAAATATTTAAATATTTTCTTTATATATTCTATTAATAAGATATTTTTACCTCTCTAAAATCTTGTAAGTTATTCTATTCTAACATAAAATTATATGTTTGTTCGTGAGTGAAAGAACGGTAAGTGGAAAGTTAAAGTCTTTTTTTTAATGTATAATCGTAAGAATTAATGGTGCAGGAAATCCAGGAAGACATACTGATATGCGGTGCTCAGGTGGAAGATGTGGAGAGACAGCTACAGTATGGAAAAATCAAATTAAATACGTAATGGTCCTTGAATTATTTCTCACTATGATGTAACGAGAAATGGATTGTTTTTTTTAGGTCTTTTCTGAGAAATCCCAGCTGTATTACATCAATGAATGAGGCTTCATACTATGAAATGATGCTGGAAGAGACCTTGAAGCTTGTCCATTTTCGCAAGGCACGTATAATACACCCCCATTGAAGTTCAAATTCCTTTCTTTACACTTGAAATCTTTATACGTGAATGTTTCTCGTTTCTGATTTTGCAGACGTTTCTAGAAGCAAATCGGATTGTTCAACCAACCTCACAGGATTTTGGACTTACCTTTCTGCCCCGCCAGGTATAAACCCTAGAACTTACCCATTACTGCTAGTCTGCTACTACTTATTCATGGTTAAAAAAAATCATTAATTCATCAATTAGGGTTGGCACGAGTGGTTGGGATTTAAGAATTTGAGTTTGTAAGGTCAAATTCGAATCTTACCACTGTCACTCTTGATGTACAATCTATAAATTCCTATGTAAATCCCATTTAAGAAAAACATACAAATTGAATTCATACTATATCTTTAGGGCTATATATATATATGAGCGAAAAGTGATGATATGTTAGTGATGTTCATATTTAATACAATATGTCATTTTAAATAATTTATTACAACATCTTATTTGATAGTTTTTTACTCACACGACACATTCACATATATTTGTCATCTCAATTTTGATTTTGTACTTTTTTTTTATTCCCTCTCAAGTAAAGATTGAGAGAAGAAACCATAAACATTAATTCAACTTAAGTTTACTAACTACATCATTAACGACCATAATTCATAAACCCTGATTTCAAACTGATCCATTAGTTGATGATCAATTTATTATCATGATTTCTTATAATTTGATGACTTTATTAATCTCGTGTATGATTTTATACAAAATTCTCAGATAATTAAAATATTTTGATAAATAACAAATTCATCCATGTATTTTTTGTCTTTTTTAAAAGGTGATTGCACCTCTTTCCTCCATTTGCACTCTGATTTTTTTTTTTTTAAGTTTTTCAAAGTCAGTCTTGATCAAATTACATCCTTGATCCCTTAAAGAGTCTTTTCTTCCCTTACTTTTAATTATATACTTTTATTTTCTTTAATTCTTTGTAAAATCAAGCCATCAACATCTACTTATTAATTTTAGGGTTATCATATCTATTTTCGTTCTTCCTCACAATCATTTGGTTACACTAGCCTTAAAAGAACTTAGACCCTTGTCAATTAATTTGGAAAAAATCCACGAATATCATTAAAATCTATTTGTTTAATCGATTTATACCTAATCATGCTTGATACTATGCTCTCTTTCTTCATTGCTATGCCTGGCATTTAAAATCCTCAAAACTAGTTAATTAAATACTTGACAAAAAGGCTTGATTGGAGCAATATTTTAATTTAATGATTCAATTAGAATGTTTTTTTTATCTTATGGAGTAATTTCAAATATGCAATTAACACTAGTTAAAAGTTATGGCATGCATATAGATTATTATAGGTTAGAGTTGTGTGATTCTAGGGATTAGATTGGGTGAAAGGCACCATAATCACAAGTTTTCTGATGTCCTTTCTGGCTTTGGTGTTTAGAATGCATTTCATGCACAAAATGTAAGTGCGGGGGCTATGATACCGAGAAGTTTGAACTACAATTTGATGAACTGGACATCACACGCCAATCTTCAAGCTCCAGTAAATTTTACTGATGAATCAAATGGACTTCAGCAACCTCCAAGGTTTTAATGAAGCCTTTTGTTAATATTTCTCAAGTTATTTACTGTACCTCACACACATTTTACATCTCATTTTGATGTGTGCAGAAATTTACCATCTCCGATGAGATATCTTCTTCTTCAAGAGCATATTGATGAAAATATGTACCGTCCATCGACGTCGGGGATTGTCAATGCAAATTTCCCTCCCAGGAATATGAACATCATACAGCAGGTAAGACCAACATACATGATGATGATGATGATATCTTATACTGTTTATTAATCCATAAGAAGAGAATGATTTGGATACATAACATGCAAGTTAATTAACCTTGTGTTAGGATTTGAGTAAAAGGAAGGAAAATAAGGGAAAATGATTTTTTTGGCTTCGATAAATACATTTAAATCTTGATAAATGTTATATGATTTTAATTTTTAAATAATTTTCTATAATAAAAAAATGGACCTAGGGATGCAGGATGCAGGATGCAATTGCACTCCTGAAATTTCAAAACCATATATAATTTAGATTTTTTTTTTATTTTCTATTGATGAACCAATTCCGCATCTTATAAATTTCTAATATATCTTCATAAGGTCGTACCCTTAAATTTCTAATATAATTTTTTTAAGTTTGCAACCTTAACATAAAATCATGTGTATGTGTATGTATCTGTCTACAATGTCCGTAAATTACTATATCTTTTAAAATCGAGGATTATACTTGTTTATGAATTATGTGTTTTTTTTTCTACAATGTCTGTAAATTACTATATCTTTTAAAATCGAGGATTATACTTGTTTATGAATTATGTGTTTTTTTCTTTCGAAACTAAACCTAGAAGTTAATTGATAAGTTATGCATTTTAATTAGTTATGTAATTAATACAACATTAATTGAATTTATGGTATGTAATATATAGGGAAGTGGAAGAGGTAGCGAAGCTGGGAACTTGAGCGGCAATGATTCAAACCTCGACTCCGGCGTCTGGTTCCTCCGCTGAAAGTGAAAGAGCAAAGGGGACATTACCATCTCCATTTTTCTTAGGCTTTAGCCGCCTTAATTATTAGATTCTCAAACTCAAGAAAGAAAATAAAAGAAATCAGTGTTTGTCGACTGATTCAGTGAAACCCAGATTCGGTTTTAAACGATATGAGACGGTATTCAAAAGATTTTTTCTTTTGGGGAAAAAAGTTAAAGACTTAAACAAGTTGCCTTTTACTAAAACCATGTTAAAAGCCTGTCGTGCATGCATGTTCAGACCCTTTTCTCATTTCTCTTTTAATAAATTTCGATTTGGTGTTTTCTCCCTTTAAATTGCTATAAATAGGTGGCGAATTAATCATTTTGGTATGTTGGTTTAGTTTCTTTGTTTGCTGGTTGTGAAGTTATTGCTCCCAAAATAAAGGAAAAATGTATACTATTCAATAGCATAAGTTGATTATAAAATAATATCTGTTAATAATTATTTTAACCATTAATATTGTACATACACTGTAAGTGTAGTTGTTCGAATCTAAGATCTCAAAAAAGAACAACATTCCCTTTAATAATTAAGGTCACTCAATGAGAAACAGATATTACATAAACCAAAACATTTTGGGTATTAAAAGAGTAGAAAACAACATTTGACAAATTAGTTTTAATTTGCAAAATCAATTTCTCTTAGCTATAGAGAGGTAATTAGCGGCGTTTTTATCTTAAAACGCCGATATAGATATGACATTTTGCGGCGTTTGTTCTAAAAAACGCCGCTATATACAAGATCTTTTGCGGCGTTTGTGAGAAAAACATCGCTAAATCTCAAGACCTATTGCGGCGTTTGTGTCAAAACGCCGCTAAATCTCAAGACCTATTGCGCCGTTTGTGGAAAAAACGCCGCTAAATATCAACACCTATTGCGGCGTTTGTTGGACAAACGCCGCTAAATCTCAAAACCTATTGCAGCATTTGTGGGAAAAATGTCGCTAAATATCAACACCTATTACGGCGTTTGTTGGACAAACGCCGCTGTATATCTTTACCTATTGCGGCGTTTTTTTGTTACCAAACGCCGCGAATTTTAGCGGCGCTATTTTCAGAGGCGCTTTTTGCGACGTTTATCATAGCGCCGCGGGTGTTTTCTGCGGCGTTTAAAAACTCCGCTATATGTAAAAAAAACGCCGCAAATGTACAGTTTTGTTGTAGTGAATCTACAAGCTTGTAAGAATTATTTACTTTAATTGCATTTACCAAATCTCATCTCCATTGACTACTTAATTGCTCAGCCTAGTACTAGTGTTTTGAAAACCGGACCGGATCGGACCGACCGGTTCAATCGGGAACTGTTGCCTAGTCCGGTTCAATCTAGACCGATTGAACCGCTACTAGTGAACCGACCAGAACCGCTGAACCGTTCAAACCGGATCGGCTGAAAACCAGAAAAAACCGCATTTTTTGTTTTTTTTAAAAAAATTAAATCAAACGACGTCGTTTGTTAAACGAGTCAAGTCGAACTCGAGTATTGCTGAGCTCGACTCGAACTTGAAAATTTTAAAAGTAAACTCAACTCGACTCAAACTCACGAGCTAAAAATTATGAAGTTTAACTCGAACTCGAAATATAATATTGAAACTTGAATTCGAAAAGGCTTGAACTCAAAAAAAATTTAGAAGCTCGATTGAAGCCTAAAATTCGAACTTGATTGAAGTAAAAGATAGTTCACTCAATGCTCACCAAAAGGCTCGATGATTTTGAATGTCAAATTACCTCTATTATTTATAGAAGTTAGTTGGGATGATCTTCTATGTTTCTTAGCCATGTGAGATTGTTTTCAAAAAAAATTAAACCAAACAATATCATTTTGTTATGATTTTTTAGCCCCAAATTTATTTTTTAATTATAGTTATATAATTATATTTATTATTTAATATGTTTTACCTCAAATATTAGTTGTAGTTAATTTGAATCATTTTGTTTCACTTGATTTTATGGTTTTTAACTTATATATATTATGACTTGCTTTGAATATAAATTGTGATATAAAAAATTATTTTTTATTAAATATTTTTTTATATTTTTATTTAATTTTTTAAATAATTATGACGTCGTCCGGTTCTTTCGACCAATCGAACCGATTCGACCGGTTAAACCAGTGAACCGGTAGCATGACCGGTTCGCTAACCGGTCCGATTCTAAAAACCGTGCCTAGTACACGCTCACAAGAAAACAAGAGTAGGTAGAAAAATTTGCAAGAGAGCAAATTATTAACGAAGTATTCTCGTTATTATAAAGGTTTATCATTTAATTTCTTCATAAATAACTTTAACCTACTGTTACATGATATCAATATTTAAGTAATTAATTAATCACTAGCCAGCTTTCTAAAATTCTGAGCCTCGGATTTACATGGAATATCGCTTTATGAATGATTACAATGAAAAAGAACAATAAATTAAATTCGTTAGTTACTGCAAAAAATATTAAAATAATAGTAGCAGTAGTACACTGCACACTATCAGAATAAGGCAGAAAGAAACAACAAACAGGTCTAAGGCTCATACTAAAAGCGAGAATGAATCTACGGAACCCAAATCTCTTACATCCTTCCAAACAAATGACTTCATCAGCAACTGAAACATAGTCTGTCATGAAACAAATTCTATCCTCAGTGTCAACACACTTTTTCGTCCTACTAGAATTCAAACTCCTAAAGATAGGATAGAATTTTGTTAGTATTCAAAAAATATGATAGAGTTCTACTATTATTTAAATTCTTAAAGATAGGATCTACAAGCACTATAAATAGCCATTGTAACTCACCATTTGAGGACACGATTTACACACAAAACATAGAGGAAAGCACGGGAAGATACAAAGGCAAAGCTATTGTAAAGGATTCGAAAAGGAAATAAAAGGTAGCATTTTCTTTTTTCTTTCTTTTGCATGTGCACGTTATTTTTCTTGAGATTTGATTCGAATAACCCAAAACGTGGGTTGCGCCGATGACCAAAATGGGTAGGGTTTCGAAGTTTCGAACCTAGATCTACCCCGAGGCTTATTTTGAAAAACCGGTTTGATTTTCGGTTAAAGGAGGGGAAGAGCTTTTTAAAAATCTATATTAGTCCCTTTATTTATTATATGGATATTTTATTCATTTATTTTTATTATTTATGTTATTATTATTATATATATATATATATATATATATATATATATATATATATATATATATATATATTTCTTTAATATTCTACTTATAAGTCTATTATTACTATATATTGTAATTATCTTTATCTAGTCATATATTTTTTATACTTTTAATGGTTGATTTATATACCTATTATTATATATATATATATATATATATATATTCTTAATTATTTTTATTTGATTATTTTTTTATTTACGTAATATATCTTATAACTTTATATATATATATATATTATTATTTTCTTTTTTTTATTTATTATTATATTATTTTTTAAAAAATCTTGTGTCTTTATCATTATTATTATTAAACATTTATTATATATTACTAACCTAGAGGACCCATTTTTTGTCTTATTTCTGACTAAAGCCCCTCACTTTCGGTGAAGTGAGAGGGTAACTTTTCTATTTTTTAATACTTTGATGTATATATATATATATATATATATATATATTTCCTTTTTCAAATATTACTATATAATTATTACTTTACTATTTTTTTCCTTTATCTTATTTATTTTATTTATTTTATTTTTCCCTTTTACCTTATTTGTTTTATTTACCTTGTTTATCTAACACATTTCTCGATTTTTTAAGGATATTTTCAAATCAATAAAGGGTAAGTAATTGGGGTCGAAACTTTACCTTTTAATTTAACTTGTTATTTTTCTTAATTAAGACAACTGGAAATTACGTAGTACCGAAAGGGCGGTTCAAGGGTGCTAATCCTTCCTTGACCGTAACCGACTCCCGAGCCCGACATATTTCTGGTAAGATGCAGATCAGGTAAGAAATAGGGTATCCGATCAACCTATTTATTTTTAAATAAATGATCGGTGACGACTCCAATCCATTTTCCTAAGTCGAAGCCCAATTCCGGGGCCCAACCGAAAGACGGTTGCGACAGCTTGGCGACTCCGCTGGGGACACAGGTAAGTGAGTCAGGCTAAGATAATTTCCAGTTGTCTTTTCAACGAAAAGGGTAAGTTTAAATTTTAAGGTAACATTTCGATCCTTATTGCTTACTTTTGATTATATTTTTTCGCGTAAATAGTTGTACTAACCGTTTTCTCAATGATTTCAGCCCTTAAAGTATTTTTTCATCTAAGGCTCTAAACCCGAGCTCCAAACCCGTTTTAAGTGGGGGTGAAAGCGACGCATTCGTGTGAATTTATTCACCGCATATGCCTAGCAAGTAGCCTTCGGGATTCATATACCTTATGTCTTCGTGTGAATTTATTCTCCGCATAGACATAAGGGAATGTGTCCTCTCGAGTTTAACTTAGTCCACATGAGCCTGTGATGGGTTTAGGACTAAGGGTCTGGCAAGCCCAAGGGGGCACCAACAAGGAGAACTCGGGTACCATTTTTAGCACCTAAACCTTGAGACTTTGAAGAATTAGAGCCTACCCCAAAACCTCATTTCAAACCTTAGGATGCCAGAATTATTTCATGCTTTACTTTCTGTTCAAAGCATGCGAACTAGATAAATATGCGGTTAGGACTTGTTCAAAATCAACTTGCGGGATAGAGATCATGTTCGGGTAGGAATAATAAGCATGTGAGGTAGATATCATGTGGGGTAGGACTTTCATTTTTATGATCGTTTTTGATTATTTTTCACCTCACTAACTCTTTTCATCTTTATTTTATTTTATTTTTTTATCATTTGCATCATTCGAAAGAGGTGTTGATCCACCAAAAACGTGTTTGTTAAAACTCGAATAATCTGAATCCATGGACAAAGGTGTTGTAATACAAGAGATGAAAATACAGAGGATAGTCTACAAGGCGACTATGTGTCACATTCAATCCAGAAGATGTGGTGCCCACAATTGAAGAGTATATCACTCTGCTGCATTATAAAAGACCCAAAATGAACCGGGTCTACATCAAGCACAATGAAAGCTTATCTTGAAGAACTGACTGGCAGAGGTTGTAGGGGCAAGATGAAGGTTATGTATCACGGAAGTCCCTTTGAACACAACAATGGCAAAATGATAGCTGAAATTGAAGACCACTGCCGGCGAATTCAAGAAACATATTAATGAACTTCACATAGTTCCTATCAATTAAGGGCTCCAATGACGAATTCGTTGGGAACAGGCTCAACAAAAGTTAATGCTCGAGATGCGATCATTCGAGACTTCTTGGACCAGTACAAAAAAACAACTCAACATTTTCACGGTTCATCCAGAGAGGCCGGAGCGGTTCGACAGGTTATTCAACCAGTGAAAGACGAAAGCAGAAGACTAGTCAACATGTCAGAAGCTGTCAGGATATTTTTTTCTCTTAAAAGATAAAACATTTTTGTCCCCAATAAGGATTATTCATAATAACAGTCACATTTCTTGGATCAATGCCTCGAACATTTCATGCATTCTTGCATTCTTGCATCTTCATCTACATTTTTAAGCATTTTTATAAACATGAAATTAAATCACGGAGGATTCGATGAAGTGGTATTAACCACATTACACCACATGGAAGCCAGATTTTAACAATTAAAGAAAAACTGAAATCAGTACAGGGGGAGCTGGATCAGCTGATTGTAGGACTAAGCCTGCCAGGATGATCTGAGAAAAGAGTACCCATCTCCTAAGGGCTACGATGTTGAAGTTGTTGCCACATAAGGATTCCCAAACATTCTTCTGAAAACTGTAAGGCGCTTGCCGAAGACATTGATTCAGATGAGATACCGAAAGGTGAACCAAATGCCAAGTGCGATGATTCAATCAGAACAAAAAGGGCAAAAAGAAAAAAAAAAGAAGCAAAAAAGGAAAAAACAAGAACAAAAAAGAAAGAACAAAAATAAAAAAGGGAACAAAAAGTACATGCAAAATTCCCTAAAGACAAATGGTGTATCAAGCTTCAATGAGATTGATCAAGCACAATCATTCCCGAATCACTGAATCCCTTCACTCAAAGATCATAGAGCATCAAGAGAAAGAGACATTTTGAGCAAGACAAGATTGATGGCATCAGAATGAATTGATCCTTGGTTCAATACCCTGAAACACTTATTTGGGCCTATTTATCCTTTTCTTTCCTAACCACGAACCCTGGCCTACATTATGTGCCTTAAAAGTCCCTTCTAATCATACATGGATTTCTAAACAGAAGAGACTATCTTCAGATTTCATCCCGCCCATCAGGATTAATCTTTGTTTGCAAAAAAACAATGTAATTAATGTATGGTAGAGAAAAATAACAAAGGGGGGTTCAAGACATAAATCCTGAATAACGTCTTGAAACCAAAGGAGGATTCGAGTTGAAAACCTGAAAAGGCGGCTCGAATATAAAAATTGTGCAACTGAAGCGATCACACAAATTCCTTGATAAGGCATCGCACAATCCGAGTGTGACAACGAAGGTTGGGAGTCAGAGAACACTTCCAGTAGAGAAGCATGCAAGCTACCCCATCAATCCTTTGAGCATCAAATACCAAACCTTTGAGCATCAAATGCCAAACCTTTGACCAAACACAATGACCTGAGACTTTTTATCCTTTCCTTACTTGACCATCTATCAAAGATAGCTTTGATCTTGACACTTGTCAAATAACTATAATTTATTGAAGGATTAACATTATAATTAATTCTTTGATATCCAATGAACTCTAGTTTTATGATTTGTCTCAATTGTAAAACCGTGAAAGGGGCAATATTTTTAAAACTTGGGATTAAACATTTTTTGAAACTCTTTTAATTGATATTAAAAGAGAAAGAAAAACATTTTTTTCAAACAAGACAGTCTCTCTAGAGTGGATCTTGGTAAATGACATGTGACTCTTAGACACAAAACTCATGCTCAGAATCAATGCTGAAGCAAGAAATGAGGAACATTTGGGGCATCTTTGAAGATTCAACATGAAATATTGGAGCATTTTTTTAGGCATCTTTGGGGATTCAACATCCTAATGCGAATTATCAGGCCTTTTTCAAGAGATAAAATATAACCAATTCATGTTATATGCATCTTATGCATACATTTTAGAGCATCATTTTTTCCCACATACATAATTTTTGCAGATTTTAAAGTCAAGTTTCGACTTCAAGACGAAGGATACTCGAATCAAAAGCACCTTTAAAGATTTATGTTGGTTGCTTAACTCAGCAGCAAGAAGCTACACTTCAACCAATTTGACATATTGAAAGATCGACAGATCTTAGAATCAACTTCAGACGAGTTCGAGAGATAATTCAGAATCGATCCAGTTCGTATTTTCAAGTTGGATTTCAACTTCACGACGAAGGATATCCAATTCCTGGCTCAACTTCACGACGAAGGGGCCACCCACGATTTCAACTTCACGACGAAGGGAATCGTGCTCATCATTGTCTCTCTTGAGACAGTTTCCCTTGAAACAAACTTTGTCTCTCTTGAGACAGTTTCCCTTGAAACAAAATTTTTTCTCCCTTGAGACAGTTTCTCTTGAAACATAAACATTGAAAACATTTCCCTTGAAATGAGTTTTGTCTCTCTTGAGACAATTTCCCTTGAAACAAAATATTTGAATATGTTTTCTTTGAAACAAATACCATTTCCCTTGAGACAGTTTCTTTTGGAACTAAGTTTTGTCTCTCTTGAGACAGTTTCTCTTGAAACAATTTTCGTCTATCTTGAGACAGTTTCCCTTGAAACAAAATCTTTGAATTTATTTCCTCTAAAACAAATTTTGTCTCCCTTGAGACAGTTACTCTTGAAACACAAAATCTTCAAATTTATTTCCCTTAAAACATAATTTTGTTTCCCTTGAGACCGTTTCTCATGAAACAACAGATATCTTTGAGATCGTTTCCCTTGAAACGAATTCTATCTCTTTCAAGACAACTTCTTTTGAAGCATCATCTGAACCGTTACACTCAGCTCAGGCACATACTTGAGATGGTCGAGAAGTATTTCTCAAATCAAAAATAGAATGTGCACATCAGATTTGAACATTTGAAGAATTCAAGATCAGGGATCAAAATTTGAAGATTCAAGAATCAAGATTCCAGACAGGCAACTGGAGATCGAGATTTCTCTCCAGAGCCCCAAGATAACATATGTTGCATATGCATTTTAGGCACACCTAAGAGCATTGCATCCATAGCATCACATATATGCATAACTTTTTCAGGTTTTAGCTAGAGTCAATTTCAACTTCGCGGCGAAGGATATTGCGCTCAAAGCGACACAATTTGCTCGAGAGTGGATTTCAACTTCACGACGAAGGATATCTAGCTCGAAGCTAAACTTCACAATAAAGGGGTCTCCACGGTTTCAACTTCACGGCGAAGGGAATTGTGTCCACCCGCAACATACAATACTTGGATTTCAACTTCACGACGAAGGATATTCAAGTCAAGGCTCAACTTCACAACGAAGGGGCCATCCGCGATTTCAACTCCACGACGGAGGATATCGTGGCACTCGAGACAACACAAGTTCAACTTCACAACGAAGGGACGGCTGGTTGTCAACAAACAACTTCTCAATTTCAGAGCCAATTTCAACTTCACAACGAAGGATATTGGACTCCAGACAACGCAAGTTCAACTTCACGACGAAGGGACCGCTGGTTGTCAATAAACAATTTCCCAATTTCAGAGCCAATTTCAACTTCACAGCGAAGGATATTGGATTCCAGACAACGCAAGTTCAACTTCACGACGAAGGGACCGCTGGTTGTCAACAACAACTTCCCAATCTCAGAGCCAATTTCAACTTCACAACGAAGGATATTGGACTCCAGACAATGCAAGTTCAACTTCACGACGAAGGGACCGCTGCTTGTCAACAACAACTTTCCAATCTCAGAGCCAATTTCAACTTCACAACGAAGGATATTGGACTCCAGACAACGCAAGTTCAACTTCACGACGAAGGGAGCGTTGCTTGTCAACAAAATTTCATTCAGAGCCAATTTCAACTTCACAGTGAAGGATATTGGACTCCAGACAATGCAAGTTCAACTTCACGACGAAGGGACCGCTGCTTGTCAACAACAACTTTCCAATCTCAGAGCCAATTTCAACTTCACAACGAAGGATATTGGACTCCAGACAACGCAAGTTCAACTTCACGACGAAGGGACCGCTGCTTGTCAACAAAATTTCATTCAGAGCCAATTTCAACTTCACAGCGAAGGATATTGGACTCCAGACAACGCAAGTTCAACTTCACGACGAAGGGACCGCTGCTTGTCAGCAAAATTTCATTCAGAGCCAATTTCAACTTCACAACGAAGGATATTGGACTCCAGACAATGCAAGTTCAACTTCACGACGAAGGGACCGCTGTTTGTCAACAACAACTTCCCAATCCCAGAGCCAATTTCAACTTCACAACGAAAGATATTGGACTCCAGACAACGCAAGTTCAACTTCACGACGAAGGGACCGCTGCTTGTCAACAAAATTTCATTCAGATTCAATTTCAACTTCACAACGAAGGATATTGGACTCGAGACAACACAAGTTCAACTTCACAACAAAGGGACGGCTGGTTGTCAACAAACAATTTCCCGGTTCTAGAGCCAATTTCAACTTCACGACGGAGGATATTGGACTTGGAACAATGCTACTTACTTGGATTTCAACTTCACGACGAAGGATATCCAACTCAAAGAAAGATTATCTGCCATCAAAATTGTCGAGTTCGACTCCATTCAGCTCGATGACACATCAATCACACTACTTTCCGGTTGCAGTCGAGGTTTTCAAGTCGAGAAGAGGACCTGGGTTAGCCGTGCCTTAGTGACAAGCAACCATTTTCAAACAGCATAGCTTAAGTCAAGAAAAAGCTATCTGTCAATGAAGATTTCTGAGTTCGATTCCGATCCAAGGTCTTTAAACCGAGAAGAAGACCGCAGGGTAACGGGAAGCCACGTGTTGATTCAAATTCCGAACTACGGCTTTAATTTCATATCATTTCAAGATGAACTCGACTTCACGATGGAGGAGTCATCCGTAACTCAATTCGACAGGGAGTTATTGAAACATCAGAGTCAATTTTCAACTCCACCGAACGAAAAGTGTGTCTTTTAATCTTTGCCCTATCCCCGTTATACGACTATGGGCAAAGAGGGGCAGCTGTCAACACACCTTTTCGTCCTACTAGAATTCAAACTCCTAAAGATATGATAGAATTTTGTTAGGATTCAAAAAATATGATAGAGTTCTACTATTATTTAAATTCTTAAAGATAGGATCTACAAGCACTATAAATAGCCATTGTAACTCACCATTTGAGGACACGATTTACACACAAAACATAGAGGAAAGCACGGGAAGATACAAAGGCAAAGCTATTGTAAAGGATTCGAAAAGGAAATAAAAGGTAGCATTTTCTTTTTTCTTTCTTTTGCATGTGCACGTTATTTTTCTTGAGATTTGATTCGAATAACCCAAAACGTGGGTTGCGCCGATGACCAAAATGGGTAGGGTTTCGAAGTTTCGAACCTAGATCTACCCCGAGGCTTATTTTGAAAAACCGGTTTGATTTTCGGTTAAAGGAGGGGAAGAGCTTTTTAAAAATCTATATTAGTCCCTTTATTTATTATTTATTTTATTATTTATTATTATTATATTATATATATATATATATATATATATATATATATATATATATATATATATATATATATATATATATATATTTCTTTAATATTCTACTTATAAGTCTATTATTACTATATATTGTAATTATCTTTATCTAGTCATATATTTTTTATACTTTTAATGGTTGATTTATATACCTATTATTAATATATATATATATTCTTAATTATTTTTATTTGATTATTTTTTTATTTACGTAATATATCTTATAACTTTATATATATATATATATTATTATTTTCGTTTTTTTATTTATTATTATTATATTATTTTTTAAAAAATCATGTGTCTTTATCATTATTATTATTAAACATTATATTATATATTACTAACCTAGAGGACCCATTTTTTGTCTTATTTCTGACTAAAGCCCATCACTTTCGGTGAAGTGAGAGGGTAACTTTTCTATTTTTTAATACTTTGATGTATATATATATATATATATATATATATATATATATTTCCTTTTTCAAATATTACTATATATAATTATTACTTTACTATTTTTTTTCCTTTATCTTATTTATTTATTTTATTTATTTTATTTTTCCCTTTTACCTTATTTGTTTTATTTACCTTGTTTATCTAACACATTTCTCGATTTTTTAAGGATATTTTCAAATCAATAAAGGGTAAGTAATTGGGGTCGAAACTTTACCTTTTAATTTAACTTGTTATTTTTCTTAATTAAGACAACTGGAAATTACGTAGTACCGAAAGGGCGGTTCAAGGGTGCTAATCCTTCCTTGACCGTAACCGACTCCCGAGCCCGACATATTTCTGGTAAGATGCAGATCAGGTAAGAAATAGGGTATCCGATCAACCTATTTATTTTTAAATAAATGATCGGTGGCGACTCCAATCCATTTTCCTAAGTCGAAGCCCAATTCCGGGGCCCAACCGAAAGACGGTTGCGACACTCAGAGTTTCTTTTTAATAAATAAATAAGAACTGATATTGGAATATGTAGCAAGTGAACTAAATCCATGCAGAAAACGGCTCAGATATTGAAATAAATAGACAAAATAAAAGATAGCATTGAAAACATCAACCGATTCATAAATATTGACATATACAAACACATAATTTTATATTAAAACGAATAAATTTAAAATTTTAAAAATAAAAATAAATTATTAATTAGTGCCTAGAATTGATTCTTTTAAATTGCTAATTTCTTTATTTTATGAACTTATCACTGTTGAATTGTGTTGTTTTTGTTTATTTTTCTGTGCATGTGACAACTTACTGGAATTGACAGTAAAAGGATGAATTATGCATTTTATTATTATTTTCTTGTCATGACTGAAGGCATGGACACGACGCGGAACTTACATGGCAGTATATGGAAGGTGCTAGAAGATTCTGGAAACACAATCATTGAACACGATTCTAGAGAGAGATTTTAGGATTTTCATTTTGTTTAATTAATTTCAAAACATTTGAATTGGAATTCTCTTTTAGGATTATTTAGAATTTTATTTTGAATTATCTTAGTTATTTTTAGGATCACACAAACGTATAAATACCCTTCATGAGTAAGGCTTGAGGGATAACATTTTCTTACTTTTGTTTTTCGGCATTTTTCTATTTTAATTAAAGTCTCCATTTTCCTTTTTACTTTTTTTTTTTACTTTTCCCAAGTTATTTTTATTCTACAAACCTATGCTAAGTATGATAATCAATATCATTCTTAGTTAATTTCCTTTAAGTCGAGGGCTAGTGCATATCGATTCCATGTGTAAGAATTGAATATCGCTTAAATCCCTTCAGGATACATTTTCGTCTTTCTGATTAGATAGTTTGGCAATCGACCTTACTACAATTTTAAACTTTTTTCAAATAAAAAATAGTTCGTTGGTCTAGATAACGTTTAATATACAGTTGGAAGGAAGGATTCGCTTGTGGCAATTCGACTTCCTGTGAACACTCTTAGTGGTGGTCTGCTAAGGAAATACGATATCGGATACGATTCTCGATGAAACAATTTTTGAGTCAGGATTTTCCAGTTTTAATCTGATTGTTTTAACTCTCTATCATTATTGTGAGAGATTTTAAAAATTATGTGCCAGTTGTCCGCAACATGGCCTATCCGAACAAACTCTCATTCAGTATCTTTATGAAGGCATGCTTCTGGTCAATAGAAAAATGGTGGATGCCACTAGTGGTGGCACTCTCATCAACATGACCCCGAAAGCTGCGAGAACTCTAATATATACCATGGCCGTAAATTCATAACAATTCGATTCTTCGAGTGAACCCAGTCAATGGGTTCATAAAATAAATAATGTTTCATTGGAAAATAAGATAAACAAATTAACTAATATCTTGAATTCGCTAATACGGGAAAAATTGGAGCCACAAAGGTCTGTGAAATTTGCACCTTACTAGATCATCCGACAAACTATTATCTTTTATATTGCAAGATAAGTCAGACGCCCATGTCACTACCGTAACACATTTAATCCCGGTTGGAGAGATCACCCAAATTTGAGTTGTGAAAATAGAAATCCGAATTTCCATCCGAGACCACCTCCATTTCTAAATCAAGCTCCACAAAAAAACCTCCATTGAATCAATTGTTGAAAAATTGGCTATCTCGCAAGAAAATTTTCAAAAAAAAATGCAATCCCATCTTCAAGAAATCAACAAAAAGATAAGCCAATTAGCCCAAACCGTTGGTTGTTTAGATTCTCAAGGTCAATTACACTCTCAAACTGAAACAAACCTGAGGGAAAACGTGAGCGCGATCACTTTACAGAGTGGTATTGTAATCTTGCATGAACCAATGAAAGAATCTGAGAAAAGATCCGATAAGAAGGAAGCTGGCGCCTCACCAAAGAAACAAGCAGAAGAATCTTTACCTCCGGCCGATTCAGGTAAAATCGTTCATTCTTCTTTATTTTCTTCTACTTATGAAACTCCACCTCCATTTCCTAGTAGGCTTACAAGGCGCGATAAGAAAGAATAGGAGAAAGAAATTCTTGATATATTTAAGAAAGTGGAAATCAATATTCCACTTTTTGATGTGATTCTAAAAGTGCCTAAGTATAGGAAGTTCTTGAAATATTTGTGCACGAATCGAAGGCTATTAATCAGAAACGAAAGAGTGAACCATGGCGAGAACGTTTCGACTATTTTTCCACTGAAATAAAAAGATAAAGGCATGTTTGTCATACCTTGTAAGATCGGGAACGTTGGAATCAAGAGAGCTATGTGTGACTTAGGCGCATCCATCAATGTGATGCCGTTGTACGTCTACAACAAGATTTCAAGCAAACCGTTGAAGGAAACGAGGGTCACAGTCCAGTTAGCAATCGATCAACAATCTACCCCGAGGGATTTCTAAAAAACGTCCTTGTTAAGGTAAATGATCTTATTTTGCATGATGATTTTTACATAATCGATATGGAAAGTGATCGCAACAATGCCGAGTCCGAGATCCTACTTGGGCAACCTTTCTTGTCCATGGCACATACCAAAATTGATGTCTGCAGTGGCATCTTGACCATGGAGTTCAATGGGGAAGTCATTAAGTTGGATGTATACAAAGCTATGAAGTATCCGAATACGGTCGAAAGGTTAAATTTTGTCGATATTATATATCTGTTAGTTGTTGATTTTTTAAGACTAATTTGTCTAATGATATTTGTAGGGAATTGGCAGATCTCGATGATAATGAGTTTGGCGAAATTATTTCTACTCTTTCATCTATTTCTAATTTTCGCCTAATACCCTCTAGAACTAAACCTTTTTCCTTCAATTTTGCAAGCGCCAAAATTGGAATTAAAGGAGCTTCACTCGCACCTCAAATATGAGTTTTTTTGGGCGGCAATCGAACTTTGTCGATCATTATTTCGAGCGAACTTTCAAAGGAATAAGAGGAAGATTTAATTATTATTTTGAGCACCAATAAGGAATCCATCGGATGGACGATGGTTGATATTAAAGATCATCCATGTGTATGCATAAAATCAAAATGGAGGAAGGTGTGAAACCGATGAGGGAAGGCCAGCGTTATTTGAACCCACCGACGATGGAGGTTGTGAAGAAAAAATCCAAAAATTGCTTGATACCGATATCATTTACACAATCTCCAATAGAGAATGGGTAAGTCATGTCCATGTTGTGCCAAAGAAGATTGAAGTTACTGTTGTCGAAAACGCAGAAGGAGGGATGGTTCTGATGAGAGTGCAAAACGGTTGGAGAGTGTGCATTGACTATAAAAAACTTAACTCGTATACCCGAAAATATCATTTTCCCTTTTCTTTTATTGACCAAATGGTCCAGAGACTAGCCAAAAAATCACATTATTGCTGTCTTGACGGATTTTCTAGATTTTTTTCAAATTCCGGTAGCACTTGAGGACCAGGAAAACACGACATTCACCTGCCCTTTTGGTATATTTGCCTACCAGAGAATACCCTTCGATCTTTGCAACGCTCCTATAATATTCCAACGGTGCATGCTGAGTATCTTCTCTGACCGCATTAAGCATGTAATCGAGGTATTTATGAACGATTTCACCGTCTATGGTAATTCCTTCTCTAAATGCCTATCTAACCTTACTTTTTAAATCGCTGCATTGAATTTAATTTAGTTCTAAATTATGAGAAGTGCCATTTCATGGTAAGTAAGGGATTGGTTCTCGGGCATGTGGTTTCATCAAAGGGAATTATCGTTAATCAGATAAAACTTGACATAATTTGTTCACTTTTGTACCCCACTTCGGTGGGGGAGATCTCTTTCCTTGGTCATGCATGTTTCTATCGATGCTTCATACAAGACTTCTCCAAATTGGCGCAACCTATGTGTCGTTTGTTACATAAAGATGTTGATTTCGACTTCGATGAAGCTTGCAAGGAATCGTTCGACGTATTGAAGGAAAAACTTGTTTTTGCACCAATCGTACAAACACCAGACTGGAGTTTACCGCTTGAAATAATGTGCGGCGCTTCTGACTTAAGCGTCGGGGCTATTCTCGACCAAAGGAAAAGAAGAGACCCTCACGTCATAGCCTATGCTTTGAGGACTCTCGATTCGGCTCAACACAACTATTCGACTACAAAAAAAGAATTTTTTTTCGTTATTTTTGCATTAGAAAATTTTGTTCTTATTTACTCGATACTAAAATTCTTGTTTTTTCTGATCATACAGTATTGAAGTATTTGATGAACAAGTAAGAAGCGAAGCCGAGGCTGATCTATTGGATCCTTTTGCTCCAGGAGTTCGACCTTGAGATAAAGGATAAAAAAGGCTCGAAAAATTTGGTGGCAGATCATCTCAGCCTTTTGCCAACGTTATCGGTCGAACCGTCCATACAAGAACAATTTCTGGACGAAAGCTTAATGGAGGTGCGCTTTTCGTTTCCTTGGTTTGCTGACATGGCAAATTTCTTAACAATAAGTAAGTTACCGGTTAATTTACCAAGACCCGAGATTAAAAGAATTAAATGGGAGTCTCGCTTCTACATTTGGGATGACCCATATTTATGGAAACATTGTTTGGATCAAATCATTAGACGTTGCGTCGGTGAAATTGAGGTAAAATCGATTCTCGAATTTTGTCATTCATACTCTTGCAGAAGTCATTTAGGGCCTAAACGTAGTGTGCACAAAAAAATTGAGTGTTGATTTTATTGGCCAAACTTGTTTAAAGACACATACAATTTTTTTAAGGTGTGCGATAGGTGCCAATGCGTTGGAAATTTAAGTCGCATGAGTAAAATGTCGATGCATTCGATTCATATTTGTGAGATTTTCGACTTTTGGGGACTCAATTACATGGGGCCTTTCACCTCATCCTTTGGAAATTTGTATATTATATTGGCGGTATATTATGTCTCTAAATGGGCAGAGGCAAAACCTACCTGAAACAATGATGCCAAGACGACGAAAAATTTCTTGTGTGATTTTATATTTTACAGGTTCGACACTCTGAGAGCGATTATTTATGATTGAAGAACGTATTTCATCAATCAAGTCGTTGATCGCTAATGAAAAAATACGGTTTGACTCAACGAATCACGACATTCTATCGTCCGCAAACTAACAAACAAGCGGAGGTGTCGAATCGAGAAGTTAAACCCATCCAAGAGAAAATTGTTAAACCAAATCAGAAGGATTGAAGCTTGAAATTAGTCGATGCTTTCTGGGCTTATCACACAACTTATAAAGGACCTATTAGGATATCGCCTTATCGGTTAGTTTTCGGCAAGCCTTGTCACTTACCATTTGAGCTCGAGCACAAAACATTTTGGGCTATTAAAGAGCGCAACATGGAAATGGACGCGATGGGTGAAACTAAAAAATTGCACATCCAAGAGCTCAAGGAAATCCGTCGAAATGCTTACGATAGTGCATGTATCTTCAAAGAAAATACAAAGGCATTTCATGACCGAAAAATTTTGTTTTAAGTATTTTTCAGTTGGGCAAATAGTACTTTTGTTTAAATCCAAATTTAAAATTTTTACAGGAAAACTTAAGTCGAAATGGCTCGGACACTTGACAATAGTTGATGTTTTTCCTCATGGAGCCGTTGAAGTCAAAGATAGTTTCAGCGTTCGGTTTAAAGTGAATGGACAAAGGCTTAAACCTTATTACAAGAACGCACCAATCGGTCTGATTGAAGAAGTTTATTTCACCAAACCACGAGCTTAACCAAAGGTCGTTGAGCTTGAACGATGTTAAACAAAACGCTTGTGGGAGACAACCCACTTATTTTCTTTTATTTGTTTTTATCTTCATTCTTTGTATAACACCCTAACCCAATCCGACCCGAAGATCTATATATTACGATACCACACGGAACCATCGAAATGGTCAACCTAAAAATTTCTTTGAAAATAATTGTTAACATCAAAATAAATCACACTTGTAACAGAAATCAAATCCAACGTTTAAAAAATATAGGAGTCCTCCAAACTACGTACAACATAACCATAGAGTTTAAAAATCCAAAATAGAGTTATGACATGATTATACAAGGTTTATACTGAATACATGCCCTCTAAAATAAATTCAAGTCATACTTTGCTAATCTTCTAGTTTGGAATGTATGAATGCGATAGCCTCCTCAGCAATCCCCTCTACTAACTTGCGCACGGAAACACATTCTATACGCTGAGCTTACAAGCTCAATGCCACGAAAATAACTAAATGATACTACATGCATTCGTTACATGGACATGGTATGCAGAGTCATAAACTTATATAAGTACATATCAAACATGAGATAGGCCAAGTAATCTGGTCAGAGGAATTACGTGCATCTTGGACAACACACTAGTCTATCTAGAACGTGATAGCTTCGGGGTAAGAACTGGAATTTACGTGTATCGGAACTTAAAGCCCTTAGTCTACCTCGAATCCACGAGAGGTCGGGGGAGGTTCAAAATTTACGTGCATCGGAAGCTCACATCCCGTACCTAATCGAGCATAAGATACAATTTTAGAATTTATGTGAATCGAAATTCGTACGGGTACAACATGGAATTTACGTGCATCAAATGTGTACCTAAACAAAAGATATTCATAGATCAACATAGCATAGCATAGCATAGCATAGCATAGCATAGCATAGCATAGCATAGCATAGCATAGCATAGCATAGCATAGCATAGCATAGCATAGCATAGCATATCATAGCATAGCATAGCATACATACATAACATAACATACATAACATAACATAACATAACATAACATAACATAACATAACATAACATAACATAACATAACATAACATAACATAACATAACATAACATAACATAACATAACATAACATAACATAACATAACATAACATAACATAACATAACATAACATAACATAACATAACATAACATAACATAACATAACATAACATAACATAACATAACATAACATAACATAACATAACATAACATAACATAACATAACATAACATAACATAACATAACATAACATAACATAACATAACATAACATAACATAACATAACATAACATAACATACCATACCATACCATAACATAACATAACATAACATAACAGACAAACATCATAATGCTAGAGTAACTCGGGTGTCCTAGTCGTTTCCCGAGTGTCAAACAAGGGCTAGTTTTATGTCACTTTATTTCATAACATTATGAGTTGAGTTGTTCATTATCGATGATATTTATATTAAGGGTTTAAGTATTTAAGCAAATAAATTAATGGACCAAATTGAACTCATTCAAACATGTTGAGGTTAAGACAACATCCCTCAACACTTGAGACCACTAACGAATGCAAGTTCGCCATTTTTTATCGAGCAAAACAGCGAAGGGGTCGATCATTTCTTTCGAGGGATTGATTCTTTCCCATAGGGATCGATCCTTTGTACAACAGAAAGTTTGGGATCAATCCTTTTCCCGAGGGATCAATCTTTTTGGAATGAGATCGATCCTTTGCAAAACAAAAAGTTTGGGATCGATTCTTTTTCTGGGAATGGCTTGCTTAAGCTCGGGAAACACCAAAAAATCAACCCAACACTTCCCCTAAGACTAGCAAACATGTTTAACATCTTATTTAGTGTCTTAGAGGTCAAAAGGTATTAATTTTCATGCTTGCAACACACAAATACTAATCTTGTCATGGAAATTACTCTAACATGCTTCATGAACTAAACAAACCATAATGCACATACAATGAACTACATATGGTATAGACAAGTCAGAATCATGTTACCTTGAGTTTAGGTGACTGAAAACACCCTTGAATCACTCAAGGGTAAGCTTTTCATTACCTCTAGCCTTGGAGGACTCTCATTACTCATTTTTTTAACCTTAGGGAGAAGCCAAGAACGTTTCCTTACCAATCAAAACCCAAAAAATGAACCAAAACTTAGAATCTTATAAATCCCCACTAAACCCATTTTTGTGAAACTTGGCCAAATCTTAAGGTGGGTTTAAATTAAAGCTCGAAGGATGAATATGGTGAATCTTATCTTAGAATTCACAATGGATGCTTGAATTTCTTAAAGATCATAATTTTATTAGTTCTTGAAGAGAAAGGAAAGCAAAGAGTAAAGAGGAATAAGACAAAGCAATAGCAAAGAAAAAGAGATAGCACAAAAATCAGACATGAGATCATTCCCGATTAATTGAATTCAACATTTGTTTCAAAAATTGGGTTAATTACTTCCCTAGTCATCCTTCATTTGATCCATGATTAAAATCATCCATTTTCAAGTTTATTGGCCTCATCCCAAGACCAAATCAAATCTAAATGGGTCCAACACTTTATATACTGCAGGAAAATTATTCTAAAGCCCATTCGCATAACTTGAAACTCCTAACCCGTATTTCGGGGTATTACACTTTGATTTCTTTTCTTAATTTTTTGTAAATAACTGTTATTTAATTTTTGTAGGAATATATACATTTTTATCATACTTGAATCGGGGATAAAGCGAAAAATTTTAGTTGAAATAGCCAAATTTCGGCCCAAAAAATCGAGCAGTCAACCTCCAGCCAAAACACACAGTTTCATTAAAGCGCGACGCACTTTAGCGATCCTCCAACAAGCACGACGCACATTAGCAAACCACTCCAACTTTGACTTCTCACCTCTTGACCGGCCAATAGGATTATCATCCCGTGATATTTAAAATTTTTCCTTAAAGTTCTCTTTTTGTTTTTATCTTAGCTTCCCTCTCTTTGTTTTCCTTGACCGCCACATTATCCTTTTTCACCTCTCATATCTTTGTTTTTCTTGACCCAAAAACAACACATGTGCCGCCGTATATCGCTACTTCTGTTGGCCCACCACTGACACCAATACCAGAAAATAGTTCGCACACGTCACAATAATAATGAGGGGCCGTCTGTTTCATCAATCGTTCTCGGTGGTCGTCGACGTTTCGCCGTACCGGTGACATTCGTAGAAGTCCTAAGTGATTTCAAACCCATCCCGACTCCGCCTCCTACACGCCGTGGGCGATATAAGCAAGGTCAAATGCCTTCATACGTGTCGGTCGAACCATCTCATGTTTTTCCTCTTTCGATGAACCAAAGGCCACGTAGCCACGATGTCATCATACCAATCAATCATCGTCCATCTCCACCACGCTCACCGTCCCTGTCCTTTCATTCCATGCCGATGGTCGCATCATCCTTTTCCTCTCAGATACGATATTCATGACGTTCGATCGTTCATTCATTCTCCATGCATTCGACTGAATCCGATTACGGTTCTAAGGTAAAATTTGAAGTCGTTTCTATTTGACTGTTACTAATGTATCACCCTTTTTTCGACTTCACAGAGCATTTTTCGGGAACGCATTTTTCGGGCAACCAAGCTATTGCGCCTTGCATCAACATCACTTTATCCATACGATTCTCCATTTCAGGCATCCAGTTCAAACGCATTTCTTTCACCTCCGGGCAGTCCACTTCCGACGTCTAAAAACCCAAAACACAATAGGCGAGGTTGTACCTATGCTATGTCATCCGAGGAAAATTTAAAGGGCTACATTCGGTTCAAAAATGAACAACTCGTTCGTTTTCAAGATATCCGTCCCCACCATTTCTGAGTATGCAAGTATATTCCGATGAGAACTCTTGAAAATTTACATATCCGAGATGTTGTTGTTGCTAATATTGTCGCAATTGGATGGAAACTTTATTCATAATTAAGAACAGTATATTCTATGAAGTCGTCTTTGAGTTCTATTCCACTTTACATTCTCACACGCTCGGTCCATCAATGTTGAGTCTCCTAGCATAGTGTTGTTTCATTTATGTGGGACTCAATTTGATATGTATATCTCTTCTTTTAATCTTGTTATAGGATTAGAGACAATCGTTTCAAGTCTAGATTATTTAACCGTTTTGATTGAGATTCCACACGAGTTTGATGCTGATGCGTACTCCATGGTTACCAGTTTTTGTACTCAACCTTTTAACCCATGCTAACCGGTGCTACATTACAGCTATCGCTTCTTAGCGTACAATTTCTCAGGATAGAACGACTCCTCCGGTATTTTAAATGAGCGTTGTTTGGACTCTATGGGTTTGCTTGCCGGATCAACTGTCGCGCCTTACCTTGTTTCGTCGTGACTTATGACAACATGGACCAAGCGAGTCTTCACTTGCCGGAATGCACCACCTCACTCTCTATCTCCGCCTTGTCCGAATGCGCAAGAACAAGTGCCCGATTTTGCTAAACATCTCCATGCCCTCGAGGATAATATCACGAAAATTCTCTTATATCTCCGCCCTAGCCATGGTCGTGGCCTTTGTCCCCATTGATAATGGGGAGTTTCCTTTACCCTTCTCTTTATGCTTTAATTTTAATTTATTTCGTATTGGTACAATACAATTAAGTGAGCGGGTAAAGGTTGAATTAAATTCCATCTTGCTTGTCTTACTTGTCTCATGGGATGTTTGGTTGAATTGGTTGAATACGTAATTGAAATGAACCCTTTCCATTGCTTGTCGTTAGCATGTTATGATCATTAAAGCTAATATGAATACTTGAATTTTAGTATGCTTGATAGATGAATTGCATGAATAGGATACTAATTTGAGGACCTTTTGCAATATGACTTGATTTTGTTAATTGAATTCCTTACCTAGCTTGCTTGTTTAGCCCACTTTGTGAGATTTTGAGCCTTGAGTATGCATGTACTTATTTTATGCTCTTTTTCTTGCTTGAGAGTGTCAATTGAATTATGAAAATCTAGAACTTCTGGCTTGGATGCATTTTGAGATTACATGTGAAATTTGATGTATTGACATGATTTAGGCATTAGGATTTACCCCCATTTTTACTCAATTAAAAGCATATCTTTTCTTTTCCATTAGTGAACCAAGTTGAGCCTATGCCCATTTCTTTGTTTTCACCTTCATTATAAATCACAAACCTTTTTGTTTTTCACCTCTTCTTTGTAGCCTTGTCAAGACAAAGGATTGAAGCATCTTTGCACCCCAGTTTCCAGAAGAAAAAAAAAGAAAAAATCTTAAAATAGTGGCATTCGAAAAAAAGAAAAAATGATTGTTGAATTTGTTTTGCTTTTGAACATATTTTAGTGTTTCATTTGTTTATGAACTTTGGGTGCCTAATTTATAAATTATTTGTCTTAATTTTCCCCCTTTACTCCAACCTTTTTCCTACCCTTTACATAAGCCCCATTGCACCCTTTCTCAAGTCCTAATGATATTTGCATTTTATTTCTTCTAAGTAGTGGAGAATTGATCATGTCACAAGCTTATGGAAATCCTTGTTTAATTTTGACTTTGAGCGAAATTGTTTCCTACACCCGAAACACATTGAGTGGTTTGAGTGAATCTTGGTGAGGAATTAAGTTAGGTTGGATTCTTAATTGATGAAAGATAGATATTTGCAAGGTTATTGGGTTTGTTCTTACTTGTGCTTATTCGATTTGATTGGTGTTTAATTCATGTTGTTCTTGTAAGTTTGATTTTCATGATTTTGCTTAAGCATGCAACGGTTTGGGGGAATGACGATTGAGTACTTGACACATTTAATTCAAGCATACTTGAGGAAAAGTATGAGACAAGTGAGGGGGAGTTTGATTAGTGCCTAGAATTGATTCTTTTAAATTGTTAATTTCTTTATTTTATGAATTTATCACTGCTGAATTGGGTTGTTTTTGTTTATTTTTCTGTGTAGTGGACAATTTACTGGAATTGGCAGTAAAATGATGAATTCTACATTTCTTTATTATTTTCTGGTCATGGATTGAGGCATGGGAACGACACGAAGCTGATGTGGCACTATCTGGAATACGCTGGAAGATTCTGGAAACACAATCATTGACGTGGCAAATAGACTTGGGAAGATCGGTTACATGAGAGAAGGGTAAGTTACAATAGGTTGGGCCTTGTAGACTGTAACCGACATGAATCTCGGAGCAAAAATATATTTATATGATCGTAGGAATTGAATCAAGCTAGCTCGAGGCGGTTTGTTTAACAAGCGATTTCCAATTTTTATTTTCGTCTATTCTTCAATTTACTGATTTTCTTTAATCAATTTTTCTTAGATTGCTTCCTCATTTACTTCTTCTCAATCACGCTTACCCCTATTTTTATTTTATTTTGCTATATCTTCCCGGACAAAATCAACATAAATCGCATCAGAGATTCCAAAATTTCCCTGTGGATCGACCCTCTTTACTATACTGATTTCAATTCATTTATCTTATTTTATTATAAAGAGGTTGATTATTTCTGACGTTTGGGGGAATGACGATTGAGCATTTGACTCGTTTAATTCAATTATACTTGAGGACAA
This sequence comes from Hibiscus syriacus, assembly GCF_006381635.1. NCBI lineage: Eukaryota > Viridiplantae > Streptophyta > Magnoliopsida > Malvales > Malvaceae > Hibiscus > Hibiscus syriacus. The sequence continues at coordinate 139,655 of NW_024062836.1, read as the reverse complement.
GTATGAGACAAGTGAGGGGGAATTTCATTAGTGAGGGGGAATTTGACTAGTGCCTAGAATTGATTCTTTAAATTGTTAATTTCTTTATTTTATGAATTTATCACTGCTGAATTGGGTTGTTTTTGTTTATTTTTATGTGCAGTGGACAACTTACTGGAATTGGCAGAAAAAGGATGAATTATGCATTTTTTTTTTATTTTCTGGTCATGGCTGGAGGCATGAGCACGACGCGGAGCTGACATGGCAGTATCTAGAAGGCATTGGAAGATTATGAAAACACAATCATTGAGCACGATTTTGGAGAGAGATTTTAGGATTTTCAGTTTGTTTAATTAATTTCAAAACATTTGAATTGGAATTATCTTTTTGGATTATTTAGAATTTTTATTTTGAATTATCTTAGTTATTTTTAGGATTGCACAAGCCTATAAATACCCTTCATGGGTAAGGCTTGAGGGATATCATTTTCTTACTTTTGTTTTTCGTCATTTTTCTATTTTAATTAAAGTCTCTATTTTCCTTTTTACTTTATTTGACTTTTCCAAGCTATTTTAATTTTACAAACCTATGCTAAGTATGATAATCAATATCATGCTTAGCTAATTTCCTTTAAGCCGAGATCTAGTGCAAATCGATTCCATGCGTGAGAATTGAACATCGCTTAAATCCCTTCGGGATACATTTTTGTCTTTCCGATTAGATAGTTTGGCAATCGGCCTTACTATAATTTTAAATGTTTTTCAAATCAAAGAGAGCTTGTTGGTCTGGATATCGTTTAATAAATAGTTTGGAGGAAGGATTGGCATGTGGCAATTAGAATTCATGTGAACACTCTTAGTGACAGTCCGCTAAGGAAAGACGAGATCAGATACGATTCTTGACGAGACAATTTTTGAGTCGGGCTTTTCTAGTTTTAATATGATTGTTTTAGCGACTATAGATGTGGTTAATCCACTCAAAAATCATCTTTCGAAGATAGACTTAGGAAGATCAGTTACATGAGAGAAGGGCAAGTTACAATGGGTTGGGCCTTGTAGATTGTAACTGACATGAATCTCGGAGTAAAAATCTATTTCGATGATCGTGTGAATTGAATCAAGCTAGCTCGAGGTGATTTGTTCAACAAGTGATTTCCAATTTTATTTTCGTCCATTCTTCAATTTACTGCTTTTCTTTAATCAATTTTTCTTAGATTGCTTCCTCATTTACTTCTTCTCAATCACGCCTACCCCTATTTTTATTTTATTTTGCTATATCTTCCTGGACAAAAATCAACATAAATCGCATCAGAGATTCCAAAATTTCCCTGTGGATCGACCATATTTACTATACTGCTTTCAATTTATTTATCTTATTTTATTATAAAGAGGTTGATTATTTTTGACATTTAGGGGAATGAAGATTGAGCATTTGACTCATTTAATTCAAGTATACTTGAGGAGAAGTATGAGACAAGTGAGGGGGAATTTGACTAGTGCCTAGAATTGATTCTTTAAATTGCTAATTTCTTTATTTTATGAATTTATCACTACTGAATTGGGTTGTTTTTATTTATTTTTCTATGCAGTGGACAACTTACTGGAATTAGCAGAAAAAGGACGAATTCTGCATTTTTTATTATTTTATGGTCATGGTTGGAGGCATCAGCACGACGCGGGGCTGACGTGGAAGTATCTAGAAGGCATTGGAAGATTCTGAAAACACAATCATTGAACACGATTCTGGAGAGAGATTTTAGGATTTTCAGTTTGTTTAATTAATTTAAAAACATTTGAATTGGAATTATCTTTTAGGATTATTTAGAATTTTTATTTTGAATTAACTTAATTATTTTTAGGAGTACAGAAGCCTATAAATACCCTTCATGGGTAAAGCTTGAGGGATATCATTTTCTTGCTTTGTTTTTTGACATTTTTCTATTTTAATTAAAGTCTCTATTTTCCTTTTTACTTTATTTTAATTTTTCAAGTTATTTTTAGTTTTCAAACCTATGCTAAGTATGATAATCAATATCATGCTTAGCTAATTTCCTTTAAGCCGAGAGCTAGTGCAAATTGATTCCATGCGTGAGAATTGAACATCGCTTAAATCTCTTCGGGATACATTTTTGTCTTTCCGATTAGATAGTTTGGCAATCAACCTTACTACAATTTTAAATGTTTTTCAAATCAAAGAGAGCTTGTTGGTCTGGATATCGTTTAATATATAGTTGGGAGGAAGGATCGACCTGTGTCAATTCGACTTCTTGTAAACACTCTTAGTGACATCTGCTAAGAAAAGACGAGACCGGATACAATTCTCAACGAGACAATTTTTGAGTCGGGCTTTTCCAGTTTTATTCTGATTGTTTTAATGGCTATAGGTGTGGTTAATCCACTCAAGAATCATTTTTCGAAGATAGACTTAGGAAATCTGTTACATGAGAGAAAGGCAAATTACAATGGGTTGAGCCTTGTAGACTGTAACCGACATGAATCCCTGAGCAAAAATGTAACACTCATAACCCATATATGTCTTGTAATAGGAGCCACAAATGTCACATCAATTAGATAAACATTTACTATGCATAAATATTTAAAATCTCGTTTCTTTTTAAACTTTCATTGTTTTAACTTTTAAACTTTTATCTTATTCATATAAAATCTTAAAATAATATTTAATCATTGAAAACAAATTCAATTTTAGTCTGTAAGTAGGCAGTTCAAAGCTGATCATAACTATATATATATGTCACTGCCTAAATACTGCTTAATTTTTAAAACATTTAAAATATAATATTTATACTATTCATTTATAAATACGATTAATACTAAAAATTAGACAAAATTAAAGAAAATAATCCTAGTTACTAATACAGGCCCTAAAAATGAATCTAATAAAGCAACCCAATGAATATAATGTACATGTCACTAATAAGTCAAAGTTAGAATGTCTTACTAAAACTGTCGGTAGGTTTGATTTCCATAAGATGCTGGCAAGTTCCTCACTTTACATTCTCTACTTTATTCGAACCTACACATGACAAATTATCACGCACTAAGTAAAACTTAGTGAGGCAGAAATATAACTAAAGTGATATAAAACCATAAATTTCATAAAATATAAGAAATAAATTGTAATTTAAATAAAAACATTAAACTTCAAACGTCACTAGTCAAGCCATTTTTCCTTCTGGAAACCTGAAAATCATCATCTCATGATTTTATCAAAATTCATGTAAGTTAACATGGAATATCATAAATGACTTTTGTTCTTTTCATTCGAACATTCAAAACTTTCTTTTCAATTCTATGTTCATTTCTTTCATATATTGTCATAACTTCCACATTCACTACAAGAAATCTCTATCATTATGACAAATTAAATTTTGTCAAAATTAATTAATTTTGTCACTATTAGTAGCTTTTTGGTGACAAAATAAATAATCGTCGCATTAGATTAAAAAAAGATATATAACTATGACAAAAGTTAAAATCGTAATAATAATTTGTCACAATTAGCAAACAAGTGTAACATATGGTAACAAAATAAATTTTATTACGAATTTTTGTCACAAATGTTTCCCTCCAATTTTTTGGCGCCAAATTGAAGGCATATAGTGACAACTTTTGTAACTAAAAGTTTTAGTAGCTATGACAGAAAAAATTATCACAATAAATAATGAGATTTAGATTTGTTGTGACAAATTTTGTATGTAATTATATATTTTAATTATAGTGACTAAATTTATAGTCACAAATGATTATCTCCAATTTTTGGTACAAAAACAAAATCATATAGTAACATGTTTTGTAACTATAAGGTGTAATTATTGTTACAAAAAAAATTGTCACAACAAATAATGAGATTCAAGTTTTTCAGTAAAAAACAATGTTTGTCGTTATATGTTTTAATTATAGTGACAAAATATATAGTCACAAAGATTTCCCTCCATATTTTTTTGCGTCATAAAGTGACAAATTTTGTAACTATAAGTGTTAATAATTATTACAAAAAACATCGTCACAAAAAATAATGATATTCACGTTTTTGTGATAAATTATAGTTGTAGTTATAAATTTTAATTATAGTGATAGCATATATTAATTGTCATAACTATTTTTCTCCATTTTTTTGTTTCAAAAGTTATATTGACAATTTTTAAAATTATAATTTTATAGTTATTGTTATAGAAAAAATCATCACATCAAATAATAAAATTCAAGTTTTTTGTAATAAATTATTTTTGTACTTATATATTTTAATCATTATGAAAATTTATACTATCAGAACCATTTCTCCCTATTTTTTAGTGTAAAAAATGTTATATAGTAACAAAATAAATTGTAATTAATAAAACTTAAGTTTTTTGTAATTAATTATTTTTGTAGTTATATATTTTAATCATTATTAAAACTTATACTATTAAAAATATTTCTTCCAATTGTTTTGTGCAAAAATGTTATATAGTGACAAGTTTTTAACTATATGTAATAATTATTGTTATAGAAAAATTAGCACAACAAAAAATCCATTTTTTAAATTAATAAAAGATTCAAGTTTTTTTTAAAAAAATTATTTTTGCAGTTATATATATAATTATAATGATGAAATATAATAATAATTATAAAAAAACTAAATATTCAAAATATTTAATTTTTTTGCTAATATATATATAATTAAATGGCATTTTCAAATAAAATATAATATCAAATATATATTATCAAAAAGTTCAAGGGCTTATTTATTTATTAAAAAATTATTATTCTAAATTTAAAATCTAAAATACACAAAATATAAAAATATAAAAATAATTATAAATGAGAATTAAATTGCTAAAAATTCAACAATATATATTAACCATAGTTGGTCAAATTTCCTATTAAATTTTTTACATTAAGTTTAGGTAAAGTTTACTTCCGTTTATCATGTTATATTCACTACAATACTCTTCTTATTTGTATAACTTTTTTTAATATTTTTTATTATATAGTTCCATAATGGTTAATGATAGAAGTTGTTGGTTAAAGGGCCATATTAATTGTTTTTGTTTTCCTAAGCTTGAGGTTCACATTGAATGCAACCATAATTTGATGGCCAACTTGATTTTTTTAAATGTACAAGAGCCTTACGTATCTTTTTTTTTTGAAAATTAATATAAATTAAATAAATATTAATCGGGTATCGATGACCCATAAATACGGGTACCTAGGTTTTATTTAGGAGAGAAATTTCCCTCTATTTTATTTTAAAGGAAATTGATTTTTAAAGGGAAACTTGATTTTAGAAAAAATTATTTGTATTTATTTTATAAATATTTTTTAAAACCCTCAGTTTAACCGTTCAGGCCATTATTCCAACTTTATATTTCTTCTTTCATCGTGAAGACAAAATAAAACTACAAGTTTTTTCTTTGATATTATGTCTAATTACTCTAGTAGGGATTTATTAAAAAGAAATCTAAACCTAGGGATGCGATCTAATAAGATTCTATGAATACATTGAAAGGAATATAAATAGTTAATTAAAAATAAAACATAATAGCATAAAATGATGACTAAACTGTACTAAAACAAAACAGTGAGCCACGATCAAAAATAGTAAAGAAACATCCATTGACCAAATTAGAAGAAAGTAAAATAAGAGACTACAAATGAAAATATATGATAATAAAAGGACCCATGTTTTAATTATACCAAATATTTTAGGAGAACACAAAAACCCTAGCCTTTCACGCATGTTGTTTTCATTTGGACATTTATGCTCTTCGAAACCATTGAAGAAATAAAGAGAATGGTGGCCCCTTTCGCCCAGGGGCCATCGTCGGAGAATAATGTCGGGACAGGGCGAGAAGCGCACCTACAACTACAAGAAGACAAAGCATTGTGGCATAAGATATCCTTTTTTGGAAAAATGCCTTCTCTTATTTGTAGGTTCAATTGCAGCACAAGATGAAACAAGAGGCAGAACAATATCGACAATGGAAGGCCAATCGTGAAAAAGAGTTGTTGCAGGTGCATCACTTTTTATGAATAACATACTCTAGTTCCAGCTTCCTTCCTCCTTTCTTTTCACATGTCTTCTATGAAGAAGGATTTGTACCTAAAAACAGATGTGTTTCCATTGTGAACTTGATAAATAAAAAAATGAGCTAGAAAGCAACTGAGCATGCATTAACTTGACTATTATTATCTATATTTTATTGAAGTTATGGTGAACAGGGCACATTAGTATCTATTCTGCTACAATCCAATAAACTGTTGCGACACAATAACAAGTTAAACGCTCCACTTCGAATTACCATGTTTCTCAATGAAGCACTTCATTCTTTGGACCTTCAATAGGGACATTTTGTTAGATTCTTTCTTGTCCATAAATGTTTTATGCTCAACTAATGTTGACTTTTAATAGACATTAAGAAAGCTTTTGGCTGGTAAAGTTTTCCTTCCAATGCTGTCAAAGTTTGGAAAGTAGCTTCTACTAGTCATAGTTGCCTTTTGTATCCTATATTTTATTTTATACTCTAATGCTATTAACTTCAATGTTGATCTTTTACTTTCTTGAATAGCTTAAAAAGGAGGGAAGGAGGAATGTGTATGAAAGACATAAACTCGAAGCCCTAAATCAACGCCAAAAATGGTAAAGAATCATGATAAGCATGATTAATCTTTGATGTTTTATTATTTCCTCTGTATTGAAAGTAGTGTTACGCTTCTTTGGCTTCTTTATTGTACTTGGTTGTCAAGTTTTTATCGGTCCAGTGACCAACAATCAAACTTTTTCTTCCAGGTTCTTCAAAGGAAAACAAAAGAGGCAGCAATGGCTACCAAAAGGCTGAAAGAATTGTTAGAAGCACGAAAGTCTTCTATACGTCACAACTCACGTAAATGTACTTTTTGAAATTAATCTATTATTCATTCTTTCTATGATATTCTAATTGTTTGTTATCCCTTTCAGTTAATCACAATGGGCATACACCAAATGGACAGGTAAATGATTTGTAATTCTGCATTTTTTCATGAACATTACTCTGGGTCAATAATACCTGATAACTAGCAGCATGTTTATATATTGATGTAACTTGGCTAGTATCCTGATCAAAAGTGTAGGAGTTCAGAGTATTGTTTTAAAAAGTATTTTGGTTGTAAACCAAATGTTTAATGAACTAATAAGAAATACATAGTATATAAATTTTACCTCGCAGTTAGTTTGTGATTTATTTTGCATTTGTTGATGAAACGAACGGACAACTTTAAGTCGTACTTTAGCTACTATTGATTTTTGAACTTAAGTTTCATAGCTAATATGATTTGCTTTTCGTTTCATAGAACGACAGGATTTGGTTGGATAAGTGTCCATTGCAAATTTATAACAAATATTAATTTCTCAATATAAAAAATTGTGACAAGTAATATTCTTTCACAATAAAAAATTGTAACAAAATAATCTAGTCACAATAACACGTTAAATTTAATCAAATTAAAAAGTTATGTCAAATTTATTTCGTCATAATATTTTGTCAAAATAGAAAATTGTGACAAATTTATTTAATCAAAATAAAAAATTTATAAGAAATATTAATTTCTCACTATAAAAATTTGTGACAAATAATATTCTTTCACAATATCAATTTGTAACAAATTATTTAGTCACAGTAAAAAGTTACAAAAAATATTTAGTGACAAAATAAAAGTAGTAAGAAAATAAATTTGGTTGTAATATGTATTTTTGTCACGAATTTTTTTTGTTTGATGTTATAATTTAAGTTAATTGTGACGAAATTCACTTTTTGTGATTAAATAATTATTTTTATTTTAACAAATATTTTATCTCTGTAACTTTCATTTAGTGACGAAATAGCAACTGTGACAATAATTTTTGTTGCCTTATGTATTTTCGTTACAAAAACCATTTATATTTGATGTTTAAATATAAGTTAGTTATGACAAAATATCTTCTCGTGACGAAATAGTTAATTGATTGTGACAAATATTTTATTATAATAAGTTAATTATAGTAAAGAAATTTCATTGTTACAATAAATACTACACAATGGTAACGAACACAATTTTGTCACGATATACTTTACATGACAAGCTTGTTCTAACAAACATGATAACAAATAAAATTGGTCAAAATAAATATATCGTGATAAATTTAGTACTTTTAGTGGTGATTTATTATTATAGCCCAATGTGTATGTAAGAGAATATAATGTATGTGTGTTTAAGGTGCGCACTAGGCACAACACGGTGCCGAATCATAACTGAAACTGCAATATGATGCACTTCAGTGCAATCATAACCTAAGCACTAATGGTGTTGAACATTGGTACACGAATGTACCAAAGCTGAACTAATAATTGATAACTGATAACTGAAAAGTACTCACTAAATGACATTTCAAATGTACCTATGACTCTCAATGCAACATACAATGGGCTTATATGTATCATCATAGAATCATTTATTAATCTGTGTCTTATAACTGTAAAACATCTTATAGTTGTAAATATCTGATAACGTTAATCATTTGATATCTGTAAATATATGATAACTAAAAATCATCTGATAACTGTAAACATTTAGAATTCATCGTCATAAATATCATACTTGGGCCTTTCCTACCCAAAATCATTCATAAAACTTGATGAAAAGTTTTTATAGAAATATTTCACACTGAAAATTTATAAATCATACTGGAAAATAAAATGAGGTTGACTTATCGCAAGTCGTCCTCTAATATAATAATCAAACAAATAAACTGCTCTTACTTTAACACTTTATTTTTTAAAATCAAAATATAAGCCTCACTAAGCTTTAGATTTAAATCCTTTGCCTTCCACTACTTTGAATACACAATTTATCAAAATTTCATATTCTGACAATTTGCACTACCTTCAAACAAATATTATTCTGTATTAATTTAGATACTTAAAAATTAATTTGTTTACACCAATGAAAACTATACTCTAATACGAATCTAACCATATAAGGAACTCCGTCTAGTTCCACTTGTACAATTTATAGCAAATTTACAAAGTTGACTGACAAAAGCTGTTTCGGGCAGAATATGCCGCCCTGATTTCTAACCTATCACCGATTAAAAAATTATATCTTTTTGTATACCCATCAAAATCAGTTTACATTTGTTCTAAACGGAACTAAAATGATATACGAATCCAATGATATAAGATTCATTCTTCAATTATTGTTTTAGAATTTTTGGTGATTTTCTAAACTTTATGTTCAAAATATAATTTCTAGACAGATTTAACCAACTTGCATCATTAACTTATTCACTAAATCTATAAGCTTACCAATTGAACATATAGGCTTGAAGTACACTTCTCATGCACTATGATTCACTTCTTAATGTAACTCCGACACTGGCTCATCGCAAGCCAATGTTTGTTTTGATATCATAAATACAAGTTAAATGCACTCACTTTTGCCTCGCTATCGAACCTTCTCCATGATAATCTTCTCAAACTCATACTTTTTTCCTTCCCTTCAAGCTACTTGAATCACTAGATTTACCTTGATATGGCGATATCATATAATAACATAAAACATTCAAACTATATGTCAGCATCGAACTAACATAATCTAAACTTAAATATAAAATTCGATAGAAATAAATCCAATACTTAAATCGATATAAAACTAAATCGTACTTTCATCGTAACTTTCAAACTTCTCAAAATACTTATTCGATCTTATGAATATTTATTTTCATTATCAACCCTTCAACTTTTTCCAACTACACAATCAAACCACAAATTATGAATTATTTCAAGAATTCACCTTAACTTTTCTATTAACTTCATAATGATCCTTCACCATTATGATCATGTCACATTATTTACACAAAAATTCCAACACCTCAATAAAATTTTCAAATCACTACTTTAACATTCATAAGCTTGAAATTTCATCCTAAACTTTCTTAGACTTTTCAAATTCAACCATACAACTTGATAAACTTGCAATTAAATCTCAACTTAATAATGAAACCCAAAAATCAACCTACTAAATAAAATTTCCAGCTTTAAAATAATTTACCCAAATGACACTTCCTCATTTAATAAACTTGAAATCAAGTCCCTATAATATTGAGACTTTTCAAATTCCATCCTCAAGTTTACCAAACTTGCAATTTGGTTCCAATCAACTTTCTAACTTAAATTTCCAGCATTTCAACCATAAAAAATCAGCATTGAATCCTTCAAAATATTACATTCTTGCAATAATATCCCTCAATTCTAAAAACTTGTATATTAGCCCTTTTTACTAGCTCAAGCTTCCAAATGGATCCAAATTGATCTCCAAAAATACATAAAACACTTCTAATATCATTTATAGACCATAGAAAAAAATATCAATATTTTTCCCTAATGGTCGAATATCACCTTAGTCTTAAGGCTAGATTTTCATTCAATTTCAAGCATGAATTCAACTTCCTTAGATTAAATTCATGCTATTCTAACCATAACAACATCAAATTAAACCAAAATCCAATCATTCACTAAAACCCTAATTAGGTCAAATGCTTTAAATCACTCCACACTTAATTTTAAACATCATAAATGCTTGAAAATTAATTTCCAACCTCAAAAACATAATAATCTTTCATCAATTCTTCAAACTCCAGAAACCCTACATAAACCCTAACTTTCAATCTCAACATATAAGCATCCTCACCATGAAATATTAGTACCAAATGATAGAGAATTTCATGTAGATTAATTCTCTATCTAATAGCTTAATCTAAAAATCAAGTATATGACTTCAAAAATCAAAAATAAAATCTTACCTTAATAAGCTTGGTATTTTCGGCCATGAGGAGGAAGATAGGTGAAATATATGCTTCATCTCTTGATAATTATAGTATTTATTAATTAATACACTTGGCATTTAACTTATTAAATTGAATTTAAAATTCAGTTCTTAAGAAATTCCATTTATATCATTAATAAACCTTGATAATTACCAAATGACATTGCATTATCTTCCATTAAAAATATTACTTAGTCAAAGATGAATCAACTTGGCTTTGAATTTCTATTTTGGACATGCAATTTTTAAAAATTACATTTTAGTCACTAAAATTTCACTGTTCAATCAAATCTGAAAAATTACGTTGATCTAAGCTAAATTTCTATGATCTAAAATATGGAAATAATAGTTTCAACCATTTTATAACATACTTCAAATTTTCATAAAATTCCAATTCGGTCCGACTATCTGATTTCAATACCGAACTTTATCGCTTTATAGCTTATAACCAAATCCCATATTAAAAATATGTTTTCCATAAAACCCAACTTTCAAGAGTAAACTATCCATTTATGAAATAGAAATTCTTTTTGGGAAAATATGAAAATAATATTTCCAACTATTTTCTAACATCCTTCAAATTTTCGTAAATTCTGATTCGATCTGACTATCCGATTTCAATACCGAACTTTATATCTTTTAACACAAATCCCAGATTAAAAATATGTTTTCTAAAAAACCCCACTTTCAAGAGTAAACTATCCATTTATGAAATCAAAATTCTTTTTGAAAAGATTACCACTTAAGTTTCTAAACTTTTCCCAATTTATACTTTGATCACTAAACTTTCAAAATTTATATTTTAGTCACTAGTCAAAATTTGGGGTATTACAAAAAATCTATTTCGATGATCATGGGAATTAGATCAAGCTAGCTCGAGGCGATTTGTTCAAAGTGATTTCCAATTTTTATTTTCGTCCATTCTTCATTTTACTATTTTTCTTTAATCATTTTTTCTCAGATTGTTTCCTCATTTACTTATTCACGCCTACCCCCTATCTTTATTTTATTTTGTTACATCTTCCTAATCAAAATAAATAGCATAAGAGATTCCAAAATTTCTCTGTGAATCAACCCTCTTTATTATACTGCTTTCAATTCATTTATTTTATTTTATTCTAAAGAGATTTATTATTTTTGACGAGTGAAACTACGCTTGTCAATTATTAATAAAAGATTATAAAACAAATTAAAATATATGAAATTAATTTTTTTTTTCAAAAAGATGATTATCCGTCAATTCATCCCTCATTAGATATCATTACAGTAACTTGGTGTATTTTCTATTTAAAAAAAGAGAAAATAACCACAATGATCGAAAATCCCTTATAATATACGATTTTAACCAACTTTTTTTGGATTTGCAAAAATAACCAATAAAATCGAAATGCGAACTCCAATTTCACAACTCAGTTTCCAAATTCGCATTGCGATTTTCTAAATTCGCGTTGCGATAGTCCGAATTCGCGTTGCGATAGTCCGAATTCGCGTTGTGATAGTCCTAATTCGCGTTGCGATAGTCCTAATTCGTGTTGCGATAGTCCGAATTCACGTTGCGATTTTCCAAATTCGCGTTGCGATTTTCTAAATTCGCGTTGTGATAGTCATAATTCGCGTTGCGATAGTCCGAATTCGCGTTGCGATAGTCTAAAATCATTGCGATAGTCCAAATTTGCATTGCGATTTTCTAAATTCGCGTACGTTATGATTTTCCAAATTCGCGTTGCGATTTTCTAAATTCGCGTTGCGATTTTCTAAATTCGCGTTGCGATAGTCCGAATTTTTACGTTATTTCTTCTAAATTTGCGTTGAGAATAAAAGCTTATCTTATTTAATTGTTGGAGGATTAATTCGCACGACCACGACCACGACCACGACCCGAGACGAGACGAACGGCGGCGGCGGCGGTGCGCGAGAGTCCCCCTTGTTCTCTTTCACTCAACAAGGAAGTGGGAAATCCAAGCCTTAAATACCCATTCCCAATAACGTTTCTAATACTATGTGGGATTGAGCATTACCAACACTTGTTTTCAATGCTAAGTTGAAACATTTAACATTTAACATTTGGAAGTTGAAACACATTTAACACTTCTCTTAACCCAACTTTCGCCAAGTACATTGCCTTCTCAAGCATTGATTAAACCTTCTCATTTAATCATTAACATAGATCATGTGCTTAGCTACTTAAAATATAAAACAATAATTACGTTTTTCATTATAGGTAATACCACTAGTGCATGAGAATCACATAAGATTTGTTGAAATTGTGGGGTGAAAATATAATCAACACAAGACGAATGTGTTCCAAAAGGATGCATCTACATCTTGGCTACCGAAAGGATGTTCACTTGGTTAAATGTGTTTCAATTTTCAAATGTTAAATGTTTCAACTTAGCATTGAAAACAAGTGTTGGTAATGCTCAATCCCACATAGTATTGGAAACACTATTGGGAATGAGTATTTAAGGTATGGATTTCCCACTTCCTTGTTGAGTGAAAGAGAACAAGGGGGACTCTCGCGCACCGTCGCCGCCGCCGTCCGTCTCGGGTCGGGTCGGGTCGTGGTCGTGGTCGTACATGTCGTCCGCGTGGATACTATCTTTTTAGAGAAAATTCTTAAGAAACAAATGCGAATTATAATCCTACAACAATTAAATAAGATAAGCTTTTATTCTCAACGCGAATTTAGAAGAAATAACGTATATTATAAGACATTTTCGTAAATCGAAAAAAAGTTGGTCAAAATCGTATATTATAAGACATTTTCTGTCACTGAATTTAATTTTAAAAAAAATACAGTAACTTGATGTTCATGACTGCTTTTCTGTTCATGATCATCGTTATGATAATGAAGAAAAGACAGATCTAAGAAACGATTGCAAGGCAAGGGACCAGACAGTGACAGGGAGATGCAGATTCAGTTGACAAGAAAACCCAAATACATTTACATATGAACTTATATTTATTACACAAACATATTGAAAAGAAGAAGAAGAAAAATACTTTTAAAACATAAATAACTTAAAAATTTTACAACACAACCACTGTTACTTATCTTTTTTTTCCTTTTGCAGAAAAGACGCTGTTGTTTTTTGGTTGGTAGCAAGGCAGACTATTTCTTCAACCTTTATTACTTTTTTCTCCAATACTAAAGCGTTGATGCCATCATGCCAAGTGCGCTCAAGGACGTCGTTCAGGGTTCCAGTGTGGTAAAGCTGGACTGAAATGCTTTGAAATCACCCTTGAGTCGAGAAGTTCCATGATGGGTGTGAAGCTGACACATCTTGGAACTTTGTATTGATTAATGGAAGCTCCCCTTGAAATTGCATAGTCCATTAACTCCTCAAACGTGCCGTTTTTCACCACCCTTATCTCCAGTGGACCGATTGAGTCTGCAACTCGGCATTGACGGTAGACTACGTTCAATGATTCCTCCATTTCGAAGCAGCACTGGCTCAAAACTTTGTCGGTCGGGGCATTAGCAGCTTCTTTGACGAACAGTTCCCAGTAAATGACGTAGCGACCGGGTATATGTTTGGTGTCCGCGTAGCTCGTGTATTCAACCACGCTGGTGTTGAATTCCTTGAGCAAGACCGAAGCGTTTTCTATGGCCTGTTGCAACTCGGACTCGTCGGTTTTGTCGAAATCAATGCTCAACAATACGTTCTTTCTCCTAATGAAACGGAATTGCGGAGCGGCGTTGTGAAAACCTGTGACTTTGAGGATATCGCCGACTCTGTAACGGCACAATCCGGCGTAAGTAGTGACGATGAGTTCGTACTCTTTGCCGACTTCTAAATCAGCAAGATCAACGAGGGGCGGCGGTGAGTCGCGAGACAGCTCCGGAGTCGACGATTCATGAGGCAAGAACTCGAAGTAAGCCATGTTTGGCATGATGGTGTATGAAACCTCGGATGGTTTACACATTGGCTTGAGATTAAGACCGAAATAACACTCGGACGAAGCGTACATGGTGCAAGCCATGGGCAAGCCACCACTGTAATATTCGAGGGTGGGAATATATTGAGCCATGGCTCCGGTTACGATCACGTCGAGATACTTGGTGTTGGGCCAAATCCTGGTGATGATCCGCTCCCAATTCTCCTCCGAGCATTCCTTGGTAACGAACGCAGCAAGTTCAGGGTTAGGTTTCAAGATTTTGCTCATGCATTCTCGAACCGAAGGGTCCGAGACTTTAGGGTTTAAAGTCCCGGTTTCGATGTCATGAGCAAATTCTTTCCAGTTGACTTGAAGCAAACGAATGGCCTTGAGTAGGCCGGAAGCGAAGACGGCACCGACACGAAGGATCTCTTCCCTCATGATCAAGCCGCACAGCATCTGGGCGTACATGCTCTGGATCGAGTCGGGGCATAGAATGGTCTCGTCGGGGCTGGTGTACACATTGAAAGGATCATACGGTCTGTTCTTGAAGTGTTCACTTTTGTAGTAGCTGGTAAGAACGGGGCGTGCCAATAACCCTCCTGGGGTCTTTGTTTCAGCTTTTATAAACAAGAAATAAAGTCCCTTCCCTTTGTCCAATCCCGGCACGTAACTATCATAATCAAAACACAAAATTATCAACCTTTTGTATTCAACAAACAATATAAATCCCAGCTGAACTGCAAAAAATACTCACAGGTTCATTACAGGCATGAGAAGGCTATACAAGAGTTGACGACGATCCAACTCTTCATGAATCGTCGGCATCAGCTTCCTTTCTCCAGCAGAAGTCCCAGAACTGTAAATTAAAACCCCCAACACTACTTCATAAACGAGTACAAAAGATATGAAATCTCATAGCTAAATGCTAAAACTGGTACCTGGTCAGAAACTCCGAAATGGGGTGTGAAGATAAGATGGGAGACTTGTCACCATTGGCGATACGTTGGATCTCAGGCTGAAGATCCTCGTAAATGACAACTGGGATTTTGGACTTGAATATTCCCCGGTCCGTAGCTCCTTTGAGGTTGAACCGTTTGAGGTACTCAGTCTCTGCATTTCGAGTTAAGATCTCAGCTAAAACCCTCTCTTGAACCGAATCAACATTCTTCGTCATCTCTTCGATGAAAACAAGAGCTTTGGCATATTTCTCGCTAACGGAGGCGCCAACTGCAGAGGGGAGAGTTGAATCAACAGCCATTAAGGATGAAATACTAGCAATTAACAAAGCAAATGGATTCGAATATTGCTAATTCAGGACGAAGGTGTGGGAGAAGCTTGGGAAATAAGGGTTGCTTATATAGAGGAGGCCAGCTTGTGTGTTATTAGCGGCTTATATAAAATATAAAATAATTTTGAGGTTAGACAGATATATTATAATTAATATTATAATTAATATAATTTGAAAATAGTTAGATGTAAATAAAATTTTAGCATGAATATTATCTGTAAAATAAATAATTAATCGAATAAAATTTATATTTTAAGATGAACATTATATTCTCATAAATACATACATTTAGTAAATCTCCTAAAAAATTTAAATTTTCATATATTTTATTTATATTTTTCTATTTTTACACATATATTTTTTAAATTAATATTTTATAAATTTTATAAATTAATATTTTATAAATTTTATAAATTCGTCTTATCTATCTCGGTAATAATAAAATTATTGATTGGCTACTATGTGCCACGTCGGTAACTTTTAGACCCGAAGGAATAGTTTGTGTTTTGGAGGGAAGTTGATGGAATTATGTGTTCTACAAAAACATTTCAGTGTCCCCTATGTGTAGCATGGGAAGGGGACACGTGAGCCCCATACACGTAATTTTGGTAGTAAAAGACCCGACATTTGGGTCCTACGTGTAGTGCCATGTCAGATTAGTCAAAGACCTAAACGTCAGCCGGACCACACGCGGCTCTTTTCTGGTTCGGCTGTTGCTCGATGATGGCGACCCTTAGCCGGCTTTCCCGAGGAAAGAAAAATAAAAGAGACGGCCGGCCGCTGCCTAGGCTTGCAACTTGTTGCTTAGGAGGGAGAAATCAACAACAACTACTGATACGACTTTGATTATTCAGACTCTTTAATCATTAATTAATTACCATTCAAATCAAATTAGGATTGTTTAAATAAAAGGCATAATGCAAACAAATATTTCTAACGTTTTGGTATTATATGTATTTGTGTTTAAATTGTTTTTTGGAGTAGTTCTACCCACAACGTTTGATTATGAGGTATAAGTCCCCTCCGTTGGATGGAATCCGTCAGTCAACTGACGATCAACGGGTCTATCTGACGTGGCATGGACATATGGTCATCGATGATGATGTGGCATTTTCATATCATTATTTTTTGCTAACGTGGTATGTTCATATCATAGTAGATGATGACGTAACATGTACGCGTAGACTAAATGCTGACGTGACATGTACACGTGTGATGCCACATCATCAATTTTTTAAAATTAATTAATAATAAATAATTATCTTTTATTAAATTAATATCAACCAATCATATGTTGTCACGTGGCACATGAATTTTTTTAGTAAATTAAGAAAAGATGGATTAAAACTACACAAATTTTACAATCTATGAGATTTGAACCTGGGTCTAAAAAATGAAAGCCTTGATACCTAACCAACAAGCATAATCACTTAGTTGTTATTGAATGGCTAATAACAATACTTAAAGTATATTGTTGCCATCAAAACCACCATTAACACAAGTATTTTTAAAAAAAAAATTATAGTTAGATTTAAATTGTTATAATTATTTGAGTAAATTTAAATTATCCATAGGTCTTTTTAAATTTAAATTTATAAATCGATCCGGGGTCTTAATTAATTTTAAATTTATAAACTTTTAAAAAAACTCATAGGTAAATCGATCTGGGGATAAACCATAGGTCTTTTTTAAAGTTTATAAATTTAAAATTAATTAAAATTTTAAATTTTAGTTTTTTAATTTTACTTTGATTCATCAACAACAGATCTCCAATCTCCATTTCTGTCTTTAGCAGTGATAATGCTTATGGAAGATGTGAAAACAACCCTTTTCACAGTGTTGGATTTCAAGCAAGATTTGAGGAGGTCTTCAGTGCCTTTGATTCCAGGGTAAATGATATTTGATCTAACATAGGATTCTTGGAAAAATCAAATGCTCTGTTAGATTGATGAATTGTCGAAACGTGAATAAAAATGCTTTAAAGATAAAAAATGCAAAATTTATCAATATTCTCCTTCGAATTGGCGTCGAATTCCAGTGAAGCTGCCACATGAAATACACCATTGAAGATAAAAATTTAATTAATTTTAAATTTATAAACTTTAAAAAACTCCTATGGTTTATCCCCAGATCAATTTTCCTATGATTTTTTTTAAAGTTTATAAATTTAAAATTAATTAAAACCCAGATCGATTTATAAATTTAAATTTAAAAGACCTATGAATAATTTAAATTTACTCAAATAATTATAACAATTTAAATCTAACTATAATTTTTTTTAAAAAAAGTGCTTGTGTTAATGATGGTTTTGATGGCAACAATATACTTTAAATGTTGTTATTAGCCATTCAATAACAACCAAGTGACTTGGTCTGATGGTTAGGTATCAAATCTTTCATCCTTTAGACTCGGGTTCAAATCTCATGGAGTGCAAAATTTGTGGAGGTTTAATCTCTCTTTTTTTAATTTAATAAAAAATTCATGTGCCACGTGACAACATATGATTGGTTGATATTAATTTAATAAAAAATAATTATTTATTATTAATTAATTTTAAAAAAATTGATGACGTGGCATCACACATGTACATGCCATGTCAGCATTTAGTCTATGTGGATCTGCCACATCAGCATCTACTATGATATGAACATGCCAGGTCATCATCGATGACCACATGTGCATGCCACGTCAGATGGACCCGTTGATCGTCAGTTGACTGACAGATTTCATCCAACGTGGGGGACTTATGCCTCATAATCAAACGTTGTGGGTAGAACTGCTAAAAAATGATTTTGGAAGAAATGCATATAGTGTCAAACGTTAGGGGTATTTGTTTGCATTATTCCTAAATAAAAATATGTTATACTTGTAAGAACAAAGTTCTTAACATTAACGTCGTCGCAGCAGTCACGTGAACGTGACTGAAACGTTTGTTTTTGGGTTTAAAAGATTATTTTGAAAATTTAATTATTTTTATTCTAATATATATATACGTGGCATTCTTTCTTAATAAATATAAATATATAAGATAATTAGACTTTGTGTTTTTGTACAATTTATAGTGGTAGATGCGGATATTCACTAGTAACAAAATTTATATGACGACAGTAGGTGTGGAGTTTTGCATTTGATTACATAATCATGCATGGCAATTCCATTACAAATGCCATTGTTTTCTCCACCATCTTCTGGGAATGACTTATTGATGATGATGATGATGAATTCTTTCCTTGTAAGTTGCAATTGACACGCATATTTGATTGATTTAAAATTCACAAATGCAAATACTATCAAACATCGACATTTAATTCTATTTGGCAAAGAAGAAAGTAAAATGATTTTTTTCCTCGGCAACATATTTTATTGAATAAGATGGATAAAGTTTGTTACCAGCCTCATTAAAAACCATCCTGAATTCTAAGAGGAGGAAAAGAGTGCTACGTAACCAAGGTGATGAAACAACTTAAATTGCTGAAGAAATAGCCAAAAGATGCAGACAAAAAGGGGAAAAAAATCACCCTGAACCTTCGATCAACAACCAAAACAAACTCGGAAACGGGAACTAAGATAAGCTACCACCAAACTTTAAAAAGCTCCTGCCTAGACATATCTTCCTTTGCAAGAAATACCACCAAAATTATCACCATATCCATGGAACTAAAAGCGGAAGAAATTTAAAATTACCATATATTTTAGATTTTATCTATGTATTTTCTGTTGAAAATTTGTTTTCGTCCTTAGAATTCTATAAGTTCAAGTTCGTCTCCCAACATAAAATCATGCGTCCATCATATGTGTATCAAGGTTTAATTTTTTTCCGTGTAGTCTTATCTATGACTATATTGATTTCTTAATTGTGATGTACTATTTTCCTCTAACTAAGATTAATTTTTTTTAACGAGACTCACAATCCGAGATAAAGTATTATTAGTAAAAGTATTTTATCGAGAGAAAAAAATCCATCATATGTTATCAACCCCGAATTCATTAAACCTAAAGTCCAACTTGACTTTTGACGATAAATTGGTGAGAATTATACTCTGAGAAGTTAAAGAACTGAGAACTATATGGAAGAATTATGGTGTGAGAAAGTAATTTGAAAAATGTAGACATTAAAATGTAGCCTGAGAGATTTAAGGACTGAGAATAAGTAAATTTTGACCGTGAAAATTATATGGAAGAATATTTTGGATTGTCGGAATGTCCTGTGATGCAGCTGAAAAAACAATTCGACGATTATATTTAAAGATTTATTTACGAGGAATGAATAGAGGAGACAATATGAAACATTATCTTTTAAAATTATGAAAAATACAAAGATAATATTATAAATCTGATCGCCTTTTGTGAGATGTTTATTTTAAACTAAATTATACATTTACTTTTAAAGGAGTTATCATTATAATAGTTATTTCTCTTTAATATTTTTTTTTGTTACTCTATGGTAACTACAAAGTAATATATGTTTAAAGATAACCCTCAACCATTTGACATTGAACACTTACACCCCTGACATTTTTTATGCTCAAACTTGAGACCTCAAGGAACAAAAATAATTTCCTTACCACTGAGGTCACTTGATTTGTACACTTCTCTTTAATACTTAATCGATAATTTATACTGACAATGATTATAGTAATTTTAGCAAATGATATATAGTTAAAACTCTATATATACTTATCAAATGCATATATTAATTTTAGGTAATTTTTTACACATATAAAATTCAACTAATATTCGTTTGTTTCAATTATAAGGTGTGACCTAGGGATGAAGCCAGGATAAAATATTGACAGGGTCGAAATATTAAAGTTTTTAAGAAAAATACAATGGCTTGTTAGATATTTAAATTTGAAATTCAAAAGACAATGTCTAATTTGTCTAATATTTAAACTTAAAATGACCTAAATTGTTATTATACCAAAAATTTTGAGAACATAAGATTATCCTTATTTAGTTCGACCCTTACTTGATTAAATATTTAATAAATTATTATATTTTTTAAATTTAAATACTTATTTTTACATGAACAAAAATACTATTAGACTAAAATCTATCAAATATATAAAATATTTACAAGAATAAGACCTTTTGGGCCCCAACATAGCTCCGCCCCTCATGTAATGCTTGTAGGTTCATGTTACGTTAAACCAACCAGAATAAAAAAAAACAATATTTTATAAAATAATTATTTAAAAGTAATTGTAAAAGAAAAGTTATACCAAGAAGAAAAAATGCAATATGAATCAATTGCAAAATATATAAGTGATTTTAATAATATTACATATAAAAATCTATTTTATAATTTAAATATTTTATTTTATATTAAGACCAATTGCATTAATTACCTATCGTTTATGAAACTTGGACCGACCAGAGTTGAAAGACTTTTTTTACGGTGACGATTAGGGATGATAAAATGGTGGGGGTGGGTGTGGATATTCATTTCATAACCACTTAAATTTTTGTATCTACTACTTATTCACAATTCATTATGAATAATTTTTTTAAATATATATCCGTTCACACAAGTACATTCTTAAATTCAACTCACATCTAATATTCAATTGGATACACATAATTCATCCCGTACCTTTATGTATCCGTCTATATCCGCCTAATAACACTTTGAATGAATTGCCGTTTTGGCTGAATTTATTTTGTATAACCACTTGCGAATACGACATATACTGTATTTATTTTCGAGTTCTTGATATACCTCAAATTCATGTTTGAAAATATATTTAAATAACAATACTTTGAATGAATTGTCGTTTTGGCTGTATTATTCTTGCATTAGCTGCTTGTGAAAGTGGTTTACGAGAAGCAACTAGAAGATAAATTGTCGCCCGCATGCATATCCTTGAAATTCATATATATTGTGATTTGAAAATGAGGTTTTGACAGCAAGATTAGTATATACGTCATAATGATTATCATGCATGCATGCATGCGCGTGAATAATCTGTCTTTCTTGATTTGGGGACAACATTTCTATTATTTTGAAAAATAATACACGCATCTTGGCTCGTTAGACATAATCTTTCTTCTCGATACGAAGAAGTTGAATGTTACGCTTTTCCATTTCCGTGAGTTTATTTCTTTGAAACAACCGTGTGTTTGTTAGTGTCCTTGTCAACGATATATGATTCACATGGTTTTACTTTCATGTTTGATAGTGTTAGTCACTCCCCCTTGTGTGAATTTAATTTCAAATAATTAATAAAATCATTTAAAATTCGTAATCGTTTTGATTTCTCGTTAAAATAAATATATCTTGAGTTCTCGATATTTAATTCAAATATGTAAAGATGTGTTACAAATATAACTGACAATAGATTATATTATAAAAAGATATTTTAACAAAAAATAATAATAATAATAATCCGATCTCATCCAAAAATATGTTACGATTGGTTTTTTTAGTCTTCATATTATAGGAAATAGTTTTAAGGACTTCAATGTGGCCGAAACTGTGAGCCCACTTTGTTATTGATTGACGTTAGTCAGATCATGTACTTTGAATTTGGACCGTAGCCCAAAATGTGCTTGCATTACTTGAGTTGGCGGTTAGCCCTCACCGCGTGGATATTCTGCTAAAGCCTGACAACTGTTCCCCCCCCCCTTTTAAAGAAGGATTAGTCACCATTTTTAAAATGTAATTATTACAAATTCTATTAATCTTCTCAGTTTTGGACTCTCATATTAGACTTAGATACATGATTTGTGTATGCAGATAGTTTTCTCACGATACTCGATTTTGATTATCGGTTATTGGTGGTCTTTTAGTATTTTAATCTCCTGTTATAGTTCGTTTACCGATATAATCAAATTTATTTGTATCTATATTTTATTTGAGTTTTTTGGATTAATTTTAACATTTCCCTTGTATGGTCTTTCTATGATCTCGTGTAGCTAGTTATCTTTTGTTATCAATCATTAAAAAAATATTTTAATTATATGTTTAGTTTACGAATTTCATTGTAAATTTGAATATTTTAGCCTTTTAGGACGGCTCTATTTGCATAAAAATATGTTTTATTAATAGAACATAATTATATATTAATTCTCTACTTTGTTACACAAATTTAAATTCTAAAATAATATTAGTTACTACAAAAATCATCAATAATACTAAGCTAATATCTCCCAAAAGCATAATTGATATAGTTTCCACAAAAGTTAAATTTTGGTTTTCATTTTAATTGAATAAGGAGATTATATGTGTCACTATCTTATTGGTCTAAATAAAATTATTAAAAAATAACATATAAATGACTGATGATGAGAGAGAAAGAAACGTAGAAAATAAAATAAAAAAATTCCATGTTAGTGTAACTGTTAATATTTCAACGGCCGAGGACCAAAATAGGAAAAAGCAAAATATTAGTGATGTTTTTATTAAAAAACTAATTTGATGACCAAAATAGGAAATAAGTAATATGTTGGTGACTAATGGTGTAATTTACCCTTTTATTAAATATAATATTAACTATAATCATTTATTTATTTTTCGCATTAAAATTTAAATAAAATACTATTACCAATAATAGAAAATGGGCTAACATATAATATCTAGAAATAAACAGGGACTAATTTAGGATTAAATAATTTTTTATAGATTAAATAAAATAAAAATAAAATCTGAAAGACTGGGTATGTCATTTACCTTTTGTCATTAAAATAAGGTACATTTTTTTTTATTAAAAATGTTATGGGCGGCCATTTTTATTAACTAAAGATTTTTTTTTAATTCAGGATTAAATAATTTTTTATAAACAATAAGCTCTTGTGCACTGATATAGCAATGAAGAAAAGAACCATGGTATCCATAATTACATTTAGGGAAATCTTAAGTATAATGATAAGTAAAATTTCAAAGCGTTGGAAATTATTTACCACTGTATCAATGACTTAATAAAAGATGTTGAACATGTAGGTTTATCACCTACTACTTCATTCAATCGATCAATTTGTAATGGATTTTGATTCCTAAAACAACTTTAAAAGAAATCTACCTGTTACTGATGCAAATGACTTGATGGTTGGTGTTGCGGTTCTTCCACGCTTATTGATTCTGCCATGTTGCTATTTTTCTCTCGACTGGTCGTTTGATTAGCATACTGCTCGGTAAATACGTCGGGCTAGATTAAAAAAGAAAAGTCGCCAGATATTGTTCAATTTCAACCACACGTTGGACTTTCTCATCAGATATTAAGTTGCTTCTCTATCCTAGTGATGTAAGTAATCGTTATTTGAAAAGAATTTAAGTATATCACATATTTTAATTATAAATAAATTTCAATTTATAGACAAAGCAATGTTAGGAAATTACATATTAATATCTCACTATTTTATTTTTTATTTTCTTATTAGTTTGTAGTTTGAACACCTTATTTTAAATCTCTGTCCCATAAAGTACTAATATTTTGTTTGAAATCTGCATGACATCATTGGACGTAGGTCAACACCCATTCTATGCAGGAGCTTATTCCTTGGAAAATTCGCGGAAAATATTTAGGCTGAACAAGGGGCGGATGCACTAAGTCCGGGTAGAGTGCATCCCATTATTTAGGAAAAAAAATGAAATTTAGTATAACATGTTAAAAAAAATAGAAGAATTTTTTTTTGCACCCCATTAATTTTAAGAAAAAAAATTTAAAATTTGGATCTCATTTATAAATTTTTATATCCGCCACTTACTGTCAATACTTATCTAAAATCAAAAGTCCTACGTTCACAATAATTCCAAAACCATGATTCTGGAAATTTGACTCAATAACATGTTTCTATAATCAAATTTCTAACCCATAAGAATTCTAAGCAAAGGAAGCTTCTTTGACGAAAGTCTTGCTCTAAATTCAATTTATTATTTTTATCTCTATGATATTTTCACATCAATTAGCCCACAAAGTTATTTTTTATCATCCTAAACTTTAAACTCTAACTTAAAACACTAAATAATAATAGACGTTTTGAACATTAATGTGATTGAACAACTTTTAGAATTAAATTGATGTAGAAATATCATAGGAACAAAAACGATAAATTAGATCTAATACATGAGTAAAAAATACCCTAATCCTTGAGGAAATAATGTTTGCTCCTCGAATTCAACTTGCATCTTGACTAATACCTTCTCTTTCCAAATTTTGATATATTAATCTTTTATTATTATAGGTTTAAGGGGTAAATTTCTCAATATTTTGGTATTTTGATGTGGAGGAGAAAAAAGTTAATGTCATAATGATGATTCTTATTTGTTCTCTTTTGAAATATATATAGATTAAATTATTTTAGAGAAATTAATTCACTTAATTTATAAATTGATAGGGATATAAAAATATTTAAACTTAATATTTTGGTTCAATTAAATGTAGATTAATATTTCGGGCAGAAATATTACTTTTCTATGCATGTAGAGACTGTTTATCTTGGGTAAAATACACAAATGATCCCCTGATTATAGGGTACTACTTTATTAAGTCATTTGACTATTAAAAGTTACAAAATGGTCATTTGACTATAGAATGTGACTTTGTTAAGTCCATTGACCATTAAAAGTTAAAAAATGATCACCCAACTATTCATTATGTTCCAAACTCATCATTTTTCATTAAAATATTGGCGGTTATTTAAGTTGGACATCAACATGATGACTAGGATATAATAGTCATTTAATATTCTATGATCAAATTTTATCATATCACCGTTAATATACTAATGTTTAGCTCAAAATATCATCCATATTTTAATGGAAAAGGACGAATTTGGAACATAATGAATAGTCGGGTGACCATTTTGTAACTTTTAATAGTTGAGGGACGCAACAAAGCAACAATCTATAGTCGGAGGATCATTTTGTAACTTTTAATAGTCAAGAGACTTACTAAAACAATACCCTCTAATCGAAAGACTATTTGTATACTTTACCCTTTATTAGAATAGTAGATAGATGAAAATGAATTTTTTTGATATTGTCGGAACCGTCTTTCAGTTGGACCCGGAGTTGGGCTTCGACTTAGGAAAATTGATTGGAGTCGCCACCGATCATTTATTTTAAAACCAATGGGTTGATCGAATACCCTATTTCTTACCTGATTTGCGCCTTACCAAAGATGTGTCGGATTCGGGAGTCGGTTACAGTCAAGGAAGGATTAGCACCCTTGAACTGCACTTTCGGTACTACGTAATTTCCAGATGTCTTAAATTAAGAAAGTTGTAATTTTAATTAAAAGGTAACAGTTGATCCTGAATTATTTACCTTTGACGGATTTAAATCGTGCCCTTAAAAAATCAAAAAAAATGTTAGATGAAAAGGAAAAGAATAAATGAATAAAATAAATAAACCCAAGTAAAAAAAAGAAAGAATTGGTAAGTAAATGAATTAAAGAACATAAAGTAAAAAAAAAGATAAAACAAGCAATAAAAAATAAAATAAGATAATTAAACAAATAAAATAAAAATGAACAGATAAACAAGGAATAAATAAATTAGAAAAAACTAAACGAAAAAAAAAAAAATAAAAATACAAATACAAAAACGAAATAAAATAAAAAATAGTAATAAAATAATAAAATATGAAAAAAATAAAAATACTAATAAAAAATTATTAGGTAAAAATAATAATGATAATAATAATAAATAGTAAAAACAAAAAACAATCCACCGAAAAAGAAAAAAAATGTCTAAATTTGGTGAAGCATTAATGACGGGAAGAAAAAAAAAAGGGAGGGGCCTAATTAATAAATGAATGTGAGGTGATGTATATAATAATAATAATAAAATATATAACAATAATAATCACTAAAAACAAAAAATAATATAATATAATGATAATAAATAAAAAATATAGAAAGTAAATAGAGAAGAAAAAAAACAAATATTTATATATATATATATATATATATAATAAAAAATTTATAAAATATGGTACTTAAATAAAAATAACCAAATAAATATAATTAAAATACATATTTATATATTAATAATAGGTATACAAAAATAAACATATAAAAACGTATATAAAAAATATAAAATAAAAAAAATAAAAGGATTAAATTGAATTAAGAAGAAAGTTGTGCGACCAAATTTAAAGAAAACAAAAATTAAAGGCCAAATTAAGATGGATTTTGGGTTTAAAAATTCGATTTGGGGGTGAGGATCATGCTTTAAAAAGAATGGGGGATTGAATTAGGGATTAACCTCTTTTAATTATAAGACACGCGGATCTTCCCGAGTCAGGGTCGACCCGCGGGTCACCAGCCCGATCCGTGGCCAAGTATTTAAGTTAAAAAAATTTTAAAGCTTTATTTTCTCTTCTCTTCACACCGAACACCCTCTTCTTCCATATTCTTCTCTCAAATGTTATTGAGATCCAAGAACAAGGGCCGTACGTCGTTGCCTGAAAATGGTGGCCACCGCCTCGCCGCAGCTCATCGGCGGTGGTCCACCATAAAACCCATATTTTTTAAAGACCATTCTCTTCCCACAGTCCTAAAATCCAAGTGGTTTTTCAAAAATCGGCTCGAAAAAATGCAGATATAGGAAATAGGTTTCGAAAAATAAAGGCCTCACTTCGTTCATCGGCCAAAACGTTTTTTCTGGTGGTTTTGAAGTCAAATCTCAAGCAATATTCAACATGCAACAATGAAAAACGAGCGAACAAAGGTAAAAGATGCTACATTCTTCTTATTTCCTTTTCAAAATCCTTTACAAGTGCTCCGAGTGTTTTGGTTTTTCTCTAGTGTTTTTTGCTCGAATATTTCGTATATATGCATGAAAAAAATACTTGTATTTCGTATGACAAAATGTCTGTATATTCGTATGAATTTCTCTCTTCAAATGGGGTTGATTAAATGCATTTATAGTAGACACAACTCCTATTTTTAGGAGTTTTATTCCTAGTGAAATAACATTTAGTTCGTTCGTATTTGTTGGTGATTCTCCACGCTCATCGGACGGTTCGGGGTTGGAGTCCCATATACTCACGATGCTTGCTACCGAGAAGAACGAGGAGAGGCATGGGGCGTTCTGACTGATGCGGCGCTAGGGTTTCCTAGTTCACTTGGGTTGTCCTGTTGGGCCACTTGCTGGGCAATGGAGCACCATTGGGCCTTTTGGTACTTTAGTCTTTGTAACGGTCCGGGTGACCTGTAAAAATAATAAAATAATTAATATATATATAACATATGTTTAATATACTATTTATTATAAACGTGTGACATGTGGGGCAAAATATTGTGTCTACAGCTGCCTCTCTTTGCTCATTATCGTGTAACGACAATAGAGCAAAGATAAAAGACACAAATTTCGGCCACATCGAATATCCTCTGTCGTAGAGTTGAAATCCAATGTTGAAATTGGTTTGTCAATTTAAATCATAAAATGACTCCCTTGTTGTGAGGTTGAGTTAAAACTGGAAAATCCTGAGCACGAATCTTTCGTCGTTAAGTTGAAATCGAACTCAAAGCTTTGACCAGTAGCTCCTGGATCATCTTCTGGCTCAAGATACTTCGTCGTGAAGGTGAAACTTGTCCTGAAAACTTCGGTATTGATGTGTCACAGACGACTCCTTCGTCATGAAGTTGGGTCAATCTGTTGGGGTACAATACCCTTCATTGTGGAGATGAAATCATAATGGCCCATTCGTCGTGAAGTTGAGCCTGTGAATTGGATATCCTTCATCGTGAAGTTAAAATCCAATGTAAGTTGCTTTGTTTCGAGGCCAATATCCTTCGCCGTGAAGTTGAAATTGACTCTGAAACTGGAAAGTTTATTGACAGACACTCATTCTTTGAGTTGGATATCATTCATCGTGAAGTTGAAATCCAATGTAAGTTGTATTGCTCCGAGTCCAATATCCTCCGCCGTGAAGTTGAAATTGGCTCTGGAATTAGGAAATTGTTTGTTGACAGCCAACCGTCCCTTCACTGTGAAGTTGAGCTTGTGCTGTCTCGAGTCTAATATCCTTCGCTGTGAAGTTGAAATTGGCTCTTAAATTGGGAAGCCCCTTCGTCGTGAAGTTGAGCCCCGAATGACACGATATCCTCCGTCGTGGAGTTAAAATCGCGGATGGCCCCTTCGTCGTGAAGTTGAGCCTTGACTTGAATATCCTTTGCCATTAAGTTGAAATTCAAGTATTGTATGTTGCGGGTGCACACGATTCCCTTCTCCGTGAAGTTGAAACCGTGGATGACCCCTTTATTGTGAAGTTTGGCTTCGAGCTAGATATCCTTCGTCGTGAAGTTAAAATCTACTCTCGAACAAATTGTGTTGTTTCGAGTCGAATATCCTTCGCTGCGAAGTTGAAATTGGCTCTTGATAAAACCTGCAAAGATATGCATATATGCGATGTTATGGATGCAATGCTCTTAGGTATGCCTAAAATGCATATGCAACATATGTTATTCTGGGCTCTGGAGAGAAATCTCGATCTTAGGTGGCTTGTCGTTGTTGACTCTTGATTTTGGAATCTTGAAGTTTGGATCCCTGATCTTGAATTCTTCAAATGTTCAAATCTGATGTGCACATTCTATTTGTTTCTTGATTTGGAAAATGCTTCTCGACCATTTCAAGTATGTGCCTGAGCCTTGATCGGCTTCCGGGTACCTGTACTTTTCAATGAATCTTTGTATAGTAATATGCGATTATCTTTTGCAGAAGTAAACAAATCATTAGGTTTAAATTCAATCCAAGATGCTCAAAAGGAATTGATTTAGAGAAAAAGATTGTTTTATTTATAAGGGAAAAAGAACAAATAGTACATGACAAACACTTGGAGAATGAATACATGGTGAAGTATGAAATGAATGTCTTAGATCTCGATAATGTGGGCACTTTAAGCTGAAAAGCCGTTAAGTGGTCTTGAACACAGCCCTTGCCAAGAGATATTCGAAAAATGCGAAACATTCTGGAGAGTGCAACCTTTATCTGATTTGTTGAGTTTGTAGAAGATTCATATGCCGGGATGCTTCCACTGTCTGGATTTCTTGAGTCAATATCCAAATTGCCCTTTCTGGTTTTCAACTTGGACCCATCATTGGTTGCAAGACGCCCTTTGCGGGTTTTCATCTTGAACCCACCTTATTTTTCTTCTCTTTTTTCTTTTATTCTTTTTTCTTTTCCTCTTTTTTCTTTTTCTTTTTTCAATTTAGGGCGTCCTTTCGGGTTTTCACCCTAAACATTTTTCTCTTTTTTTGTTTTTTGTTATTTTTTCCAACTTAGGACGCTCTCTCGAGTTTTCATCCTAAGCGAAGTATTTCTTGACTACATCCGAGTTAATGGGATGTGGCAGTTCAGGTCTGTCCATTTCAGCCAGGACAAGGCTCCTCTGGAGAATGCCTTTTTCACGATATAAGGTCCTTCCCAATTTGGTGTCCATTTTCCTCGAAATATTTCTAGACTAGCTAAATTCTTTTTAGTACCAAATCTCCTTTGCGGAATATTCTCGGGCGCACCTTTTTGTCATTGCTCGGATCATTCGTTTCTGATAGATTTGACCATGATGAATGGCTTTCAGTCTCTTTTCATATATCAGATTAAGCTGATCATATCTGGATTGTACCCACTCTGCATCATCTAGTTTGACTTCTGTCAAGACCCAGAGTGACGTAATCTCTACTTCAATGGGTAGCACTGCTTCCATTCCATAAGCTAGTGAAAATGGAGTTGCCCCAGTCGAGGTTCGTACCGAGGTTCGATAAGCGAACAAAGCAAAAGGTAAATTCTCATGCCAGTCATTGTAAGTTTCAGTCGTTTTCTCCACTATCTTCTTAATGTTTTTGTTTGCTGCTTCTACTGCTCCATTCATCTTTGGTCTGTAAGCGGTGGAATTGTGATGTTTTATGTTGAACTGTTCACAAGCAGCATTCATCATCTTGTTGTTCAAGTTTGTAGCATTATCGGTAATTATCCTTTCAGGTAGACCATACAGATATATAATCTCTTTCTTCATAAACTTGCAAATAGTGGATTGAGTGACACTGGCATATGATGCAGCCTCTACCCATTTCGTGAAGTAATCAATTGCCACGAGAATGAAATGGTGACCAATCAAAGCCTTTGATGGATTTCCCGATAACGTCCATGCCCCACACAGAGAAAGGCCAGGCGACGTCATTACATGAAGTGGATGAGGTGGAACATTGATTTTATCTCCGTAAATCTGGCATTTATGACATCTTCTAGCATAGTTGATGCAATCACTTTCCAGTGTGGACCAACAATATCCGCATCTCATTATTTGTCTTGACATCATATGTCTATTTGCATGTGCTCCACAAACTATATCATATACTTATTCCACTATCATTTTTGCCTCTTCAGCATCAACACACCTTAACAGGACTTGATTATGGCTTTTCTTGTATAAAACCTCTTTATCAAGGACGTATCCAGTTTCCATCCTTCTAAGGGTTCTCTTATCGGTTTCGGCGGCTTCTTCTAGATAACTCCGATGCTTGATATACTGCAGAATGTCATAGTACCAAGGCTTAGTGTCTTTCACTTCTTTAATTTGGTAACAATGAGTTGGGTACTCATACGACTGCATGTTAATTGGTATTATTTCAGACTCCCCGACAGCTTTGAACACGGCTGCCAAGGTAGCTAAAGCGTCAGCCATTTGATTTTCTTTCTAGGTACATAATGGAAGGTGACTTCATCGAATTCTTTGAGCATATCTGATATTAGTCACCGGTATTCCATCAACTTTGTATCCTTGGTTTCTCATTCTCTGCGGAGCTGATAGATTACTAATGTTGAATCTCCGTATATCCGCAAGGTCTTTATGCTTTTCCCCAGTGCAGCTCGGATTCCTAAGACACAGGCTTCATACTCTGCCATGTTATTGGTGCAATCGAAGTTCAGTCGGCTGGTAATGGGTAGTGATTCCCTTCTGGAGAGATCAAGATTGCCCCGATGCTATGTCCTAATGCATTTGATGCACCATCGAAATGCATTCTCCAGGAACTGTCCGTTGAAGTACTTGCTTCTTCTAAGGATATAACCATCAAGTCTTCATCTGGAAAATAAAGTCCAATGGCTCGTAATTCTCATCGGTTCTACTAGCCAAGAACTCCTATATGGCACTTCATTTGATTGCTTTTTGGCTCACGTACTCGATGTCAAATTCTGACAAGAGCATCTGCCATCGGGTTAACCTTCCAGATAGAGCACGTACACCCATCATGTACTTCAGGGGATCTAACTTGTGGCCTAGACTACAACACAACAAACCTTCTCGATAGGAGGATATCTGACATCGCAATCGGTGAACTTCTTGCTTAAATAGTATATGGCTCTGTCTTCTTCCCGGATTCATCATGTTGACTTAGGACACACTCCATGGAGTTCTTGAATATGAAGAGATACAAGAACAGAGGTTTTCTCGGGATAGGGGACATCAGGACAGTGAGTGGGACAAATACTCCTTTACTTTCTCGAATGCAATCTGACATTTTTCATCCCGCGCTCCAGCGTTGTTCTTTCGGAGAAGACGGAAGATTGGGTCACACTTGTCGGTTAACTGAGATATGAACCGTGCTATGTAGTTCAATCTGTCCAAAAAACCTCTGACATCTTTTTGTGTTCGTGGTGGAGGTAGACTTTGAATAGCCTTAACTTTATCGGGATCGACCTCGATGCCTTTTCTGCTGACCACGAAGCCTAATAGGTTTCGGATGTTACCCCAAAGGTGCACTTGCTAGGGTTCAATCTCAGTTGGAACTTTCTCAATCTCTGGAAGAGCTTCATCAAATTCTCGACATATTCATTCTCGGTTTGTGCCTTGACAATCATGTCATCGACATAAACTTCGATCTCTCTGTGCATCATGTCATGGAATAGGGTCACCATAGCTCTCTGATATGTTGCCCCAGCATTCTTCAAACCGAAAGGCATCACTTTATAACAAAAAGTTCCCCACATCGTAACGAATGTGGTATTCTCTATGTCTTCAGGATGCATCTTGATCTGATTATATCCCGAGAATCCATCCATGAATGAAAAGAAAGCGTTCTCGGCTGTATTGTCTACCAACGTGTCAATGTGAGGCGGAGGAAAGTTGTCTTTAGGGCTCGCCTTGTTAAGATCCCGGTAATCGACGCACATGCGAACATTCCCATATTTCTACGGAACTGGCACTATGTTGGCCACCCAATATGGATACTTGGCCACTTGAAGGAAACCGACATCGAATTGCTTCTTGACTTCTTCTTTAATTTTAAGGAGCATCTCAGGTCGCATCCTTCTCAGTTTCTATTGCACAGGTTTATACTCTGGCTTAATGGGTAGTTTATGAACTACATATATGTGTCTAGTCCCGACATGTCTTGATATGACTAGGCGAACGCATCTCTATACTCCTGAAGTAAGACTATCAGGTTTTGTCTTGCTTCAACCGAGAGAGTTGTGCCAATTTTAACCTCTTTCTGTCATCTTCAGTGCCCAGATTCAAGATTTCGATCACCTCCTCATGTGGTAGTATTTATTTCTCTTCTCTTTCTACCATTCTCAACAATTCAGTAGGCAAGTTACACTCCTCTTCAGTGTCGCGTTCATCAAATTCCCTGAGATATATGGCCGATTCAAAATCCACTTTCGGATCAGGATCATCAGTGCCTACATTATCGTTATCTGGGGTCCTGAAGGAACAAAGAAGATATGTGTGTGTGAGAGGAAATATCCCACACGAAACAGTCAAAGAATTAAATTTGAAAAAGAATATAATAGAGTACTGGAATGAAGAAAATAAACAATGAATTCAAAAAGAAATGAAAATAAGAAAACTTGTTTGCTATGGAAAGAAAAAATGCATCTTTTATTGAATTTAAACAAAATGTTTATTCACCTTTACAAAAGATCATTTATTGCCCCGGGTATAGGTAAATAGGGATAGTTTGAATATTACTCTGAAAGACTCTTGTAAACCACAGGTAGTTCTTCCACCGACCAACTGCTAGGCACAGAACCATGTGGCAGAGGGTATATCCCGATCTATCTTCGTTGTCAACATCTTCTGTGGTCACGAAATTAATGTTCAGATCTTCCAGAACTACTTCTAGATCGGATGAGGTGGTCTCGAACACATAACTACCCGACTTGAATGTATTGTAAAAGGCGGGAATATCATGGGTTCCCGTTAAAGTTCATCTCCAGTTAACCTAGCTAGTCTTCTTTCTCGGTTCTTCTGGACTTCCTTCCTCTTTTTATGGTAATTGGGCTGAAAATCGAGCCCAAACTGATCTAACTTTAAAACAGGAATGACTGGATTGATCATTCCTTGTAGCAACTTCTTAAACCCTCTTTCGGTCTTAATACCTCATCTCAAGGTTTGTTTGATCTTTATCTTAGAGCACTGAGAGAGTCAGGGTTTAGGAATCCTTATTCCTTCTGCCACGAATGTGGCATTCACAAATTCTAAGGAGTGGAATGAGCACTCCACCGCTTCCTCATCTACTTCGATGTATGGGGCCTCCGTGGTCACATTGCCACGATATCTTCCTCAGCATTGATAATTACTAAGGCCCCGTCAATAACAAATTTAACTTTTTGGTGCAGTGTGGTCTTCCCAAAAGACAGTTATAGGACGGTATGATATCCATCACAAAGAACTCAGCATCATAGGTGGCTAGTCCGATGGTCAACGGTACCTCGATCTTACCGACTACATCTTTTGGTCCCATCAAATACTCGAACCACGTTCTGACAGGCTCTCATAAGAGAGGTATCTATTGGCAGCCTCTTCAATGTCACTAAAGGCATCACGTTCAGGGCTGAGTCGTTGTCAATCAATACACTCGGGAAAGTGTGCCCCTTGCAATACGTAGTGATATGCAGTGCCTTTGTTCGGCCTCTTCCTCCAGATGGAATCTTATCATCTGAAAATGATATGAGATTATCAGGCTTGAATATTGTTCACCAGTAGATCCATCTTGCTGACTGGTATGTCTTGTAGCATGAACGTTTGATTAAGGACTTTCAACAGTACTTCTCGGTGTGCCTCCGAGTTTAAAAATAGTGCTAGCATTGAAGTACGCGTAGGTAAGTTATGGAGCTGTTCTACAATGTTGTACTCGTTGTGCTTCATGGTCTTGAGGAACTCTTTAGCTTTTTTCTCCTTTATAGGTTCATTGAAAACTAGCACATCTTCTTTGAATGGATCAAGTGGTCTTTGCCCCACTTTGCTATCACATCCTTTGGAAGTACTCACCTGGCATTCGTACTTCCATGGCACTTGTCGATTGTCATTGTATTGAAAAGGCCGAGGTGCTGTGATCACCACCTTGGCTGGTGTTGTTACTGTCATATTTGCCTTAGGGGTAATTATCAAAGGACTAATCCTACCGAATATTTTGTCTGATGATCCTCCGGTGGCACAAACATCTGCTTCCAAAGAATCTTGAATTTCATTGTAAAATTCGAGCTCTTTTCGTTCCATCATGAGCTGGACGATCGATATGAATTCTGGGCACTCTTGCACATTATGCCCCTCTTCGTTGTGGTAACAATAATGGTTACCATCTTCAATCCTTGTTGTACGTGAATGGGGTGTAAGAAGCCCTGCCTTTAGCATTTAGCTCCATACCCAAGCCAAAGGAGCTTTAACTTCTGAAACACAAGTTTTGATTCTATTGACATTCTCGGTGGTGATTGCGTTGATTCCTGTCTCCTGATGATTGGGCAAGGGATTCTGGGTGATGTTAGGTGTTTCAGAGTTGAAATAGATCCAGTTCTTATTCTACATTCGTTGTACAAGCCTCTTGAATGCGAGATAATTTTCGATTAAATGCCCATGCACACTTCATGATATTCACAGTGGGCGTTCTCATCAAACCATTTCAGATAGGGGCTTTATCGGATCTATAGGATAGGGTGACACTACGTGAGTATCGAAGAGCTACTGATATAACTCTTTATACGTCATGGGAATGGGATCGAACTGCTCTCTTTCCCTTTTTTCCTGGGTTCTCTCTGAGATTGGTTAGAAGTACCATATAGTACAGCTGTAGTTGTTTTGAACTTGAGACCATAACACCTTTATTGGTGCTGTAGGTATTGACATTGTTGATCTCTCGCTCTTTATTCTTCATGGGAGGCTTTATACTGGAATCACCTCCCTCAATCTTTCCTTGTTTTATGGTCAGTTTGGCCATTTTGCCAGCCATAACCAGATCTGAGAAACTTCTCGATGTGATTGCCACCATTTTCCCGAAGTAAGGTATCTTCAGGGTCTGTACAAGTAGTTTTCTAGTTTCTTTTCATCCAATGGTGGATGAACTTGCACAGATAAATCCTTCCATCTCTGTGCGTATTGTCGGAAACTTTCGTTATGCTTCTTTTTCAGGCTCTGCAGCATAACTCGGTCTGGTCTTATATCATTGATATGCTTGTACTGCTCTAAGAAAGATTTGGCTAAGTCTTTCCATGTCTTGATATGAGTTTGGCTGAGCTGGTTGTACGACCGGATAGCTGAACCAGACAGACTCTCCTGAAAGCAATGGATCAAGAGTTAGTCATTTCCCCCGTATCCTGTCATCTTCCGACAGAACATAGTGATATGAGCTGAAGGGCAGCTGTTCCCGTCGAACTTCTCAAACTCAGGTAATTTAAACTTAGGTGTAAGCACCAAATCTGAAACTAGGCTCAGCTCTATTGCGTCCACTTCATAATAATCATGGTCCCCTTGGACCATCTTCATTGATCTTCTAACATCCGGATCTTCTCTTTCATCTTCTTTGTCTTATCATCCTCGTCAAAATCGGGATATGGCAGTCGTCCGGATGACTGTCAGGATTTACCCTAGAAGTCTGTAAATTTGTAACTGATAGCTTTCCCTTTGGTGGCAGATGAGCCACCTTGCAGTCCGGGTAAGATCCCGGATGAGACAACCACTTGTGGGGTCGGTGGTATGGTTATCCCCTCATATGCACCTACTCTGGGTGTACTTTCTTGTTGTTGTAAACCAGACAACTTAGCCACGATCTGGACACTAAGGACTCCGTGTTTTTCTTGATGGACTTCATGGTACTTTGATTGTTCTGAGCCATTTTGTCCAATTCTTTCTATAACCTTGCCATGTTCTCTTCGATCTTCTCGATTCTGGCCTCCATTTGTCTCTTTTTTTGCTCGAGTATTGTGAGGGTGATGTATGTCTTGAGCTCGCGGTGGTATACTTGGTGTTTGCTTTTTTTCTTTTGAGTCATGTTCTGTTGGTTAATATGAATGTAAAAAGATGGAAAATATAAAAATAACATGAAATATAAAATGCAATGAATGTAATGCATGATGTATGCAATTTGGAGGCATTGATCCAAAAAAAGTGTATATTATTATAAATAATCCTTATTCAGACAAAAATGCTTTATATTTTAAGAGATATAAAAAAATCAAATGTATATTCGGACTAAATCCTCTAGACCCCGAACAGCTTCTAGTAAATTGACAAGTCTTTTGCATTCGTTTGTCACTAGTTGAATGCCTTGTTGAACCACTCCAGCTTCCCTTGCCAGACCGTGAAGATGACGGGTTGCCTTCTGTACTTGATCTAGGAAATATCAGATGGTTGCGTCTCTGGCCCTCACCTTTTGCTGTGCTTGCTCCCAACGAAATGCCACTGTAATCCTCCGTCGAAGGGCACTATCTGAAGCTCGTTCCTTGCTTCTTGAACCCATCTACAATAGCTTCTAACTCAACTATTGTCTTGCCATCACTCTCATGTTGTTTCTCTAAATCAGCCACCTAGATTCTCAAGCTTTAGTTCTGATGTTGACTGTCTGCCAAGCACCTTTGAGCAGTCTTCAGCTGTTCCTTCCAAGCTCTTTCATCAGGCCCTTCAAACTTCCTTTTCAGACTGTGAGCTTCGTCTTTCCAGTATTCAGAAGTTATTTTCAACTTAGAGTTATCCTTGACTTTATCTTGATACCCCCTTCTCAAATCATCGAGCTCAAAACGGACTATTTTGTGTTCTCTTTCCAGATTGTATGTTCTATCTTTCTGAGAGTCGGCATCTAGCTTCCACTGATAACGTTCAACTTCCAGTTTCTTAACCCTCTATTTAGCTCGTTGTTCACAACTTCAAACTCTACCTTGGCTATCTCATGTTCAGAAGGGACATGCCTGAGATGTTCCTCCATGGTCCGGGTGTCTTCACAGTCTGGCACCTGGATGTTATCATTCTTTCTCAATCTTCGCCACTCTATATAATCCGGAGTAAGCATGTCTCTAGAAGCCACAATATCCATCTAGAATACTTTTTCCATGAATCAGTTGTTTCCTTGATCATGTTCTTATAACTGTCACCGTGATACACAAACTCTGATCTAGCTAG
Source organism: Hibiscus syriacus (assembly GCF_006381635.1). Taxonomy (NCBI): domain Eukaryota; kingdom Viridiplantae; phylum Streptophyta; class Magnoliopsida; order Malvales; family Malvaceae; genus Hibiscus; species Hibiscus syriacus. Next base: position 101,338 of record NW_024062836.1, on the reverse strand, counting down.
TCCGCATGTTGTTGGGACAAACTAACGTGCCCCATACTGTCTAAGTGCTAACAACGGAGTATACCTGACTGCACCCCAAAGTCCAAGTAAGGTTATAGTGTCAGAATCCCCACACCGAAAAACAACATCACTAAGGAACAACTAGGGGGCTCTCCAACAATATACTGGTCTTGAAGATGCGTGAAGACCTTCATCCATTTTTCGTTCGAGGCACCTTCATGTTATTTTAAAGTAAGTAATTCACCTAAAGGTGAATAAGTGGTACTGAATCGGCGATAGGCAACCCCTTTAGTCTTCTAAAAGTGGTTGTGAATCTAGACTTGAAGGAGCTGAACACACCCAATGAACCTTCCTCCGCCAGTTCTTCAAATGGTTCAGAGATCGAAAGGTCTCAGCTAATATGGCCGGTGTTGGGTTGACTCGTTTCAGAAGTTTTTCAAACAGCTCCACCACGGTTGCGTCAATGCACCCCAAAGCATTCGGAAAGATAATCAAACCGTACAACCCAGTGCAAACAAGTCTATAATCTTCCACTCATCGGGGTGGTTCTTCATTAATTGCTTTATGTGGATCCATTTAATTCTTTCCCCGTTGAATCTGCGCTAGTCCGGTCAATTACCTATTTCTCATCTACGCCTGCAACTTTAGCCAATGCATTCTTGAAAGGCTGACTTTTAATGTGTTTAATGTAGGCTCGCTCCAGTTTGATGTTTTCACAGTGCAGTAGGGTAATGTACTCTTCAATGGTGGGTACCATGTCCTCCCGGTTAAAAGTGAAGGAACTATATCCCGGTTCCAGAACTGAACCAAGGCTCTGATTAAGGGTTTATCAGTCTTAACATAAAGTAGAAGTGCAGTGTCACCGTACCGTTGGCTGAACTTCTGTTTCCGATCATTCTTCCAACTGTCCCAGATGTCTCAAAGCTCTTGAACATTGTTATGTTTTAGGCTAATAGAGGCGTAACTAACCATCTCTGACACATAGCTTCCTTGAAGATTGTCTCCCTTTTCCTTCCGAGTCTTCTCGGACCATAGTCGTACCTCGGGGTTTTTAATCTCTTGCATTACAACACCTTTGTCCATTTATTCAGATTATTTTGTGTGTAACAAATACCTTTTTAGGGATCAATGGCCTCTTGTTATGATACAAATGCTAAAAAAACAAACACAAAGGCAAAAAGTTAGTAAAGTAAATAAATAAATAAAAATGTCAAAAAAAAGAAATAAGAGTAAGAGGAAAAAAACAATTTGGTTAGGGTAAAAATGTCTTAAGGTTTGAAATGGGATTTTGGGGTAGGCTCTATTTCTTCATAGTCTCCGGTTTAGGTTCTAAAAATGGTACTCAAGTTCTCCTTGCCGGTGCCCCATTGGGCTTGCCAGACCCTTAGTCCTAAACCCATCACAGGCTTGTGTGGACTAAGTTAAACTCGAGAGGACACATTCCCTTATGCCCATACGGAGAATAAATTCACACAAAGGCATAAGGTATATGAATCCCGAATGTTATTTGCTAGGCTCATACAGTGAATAAATTCACACGAATGCTCGCTTTCACCCCCACTTAAAACAGGTTTGGAGCTCGGGTTTAGAGCCTTATATGAAAAATCTTTAGGGGCTGAAATCATTAGAAAACGGTTGTACAAATATTTACTCGAAAAATATAATCAAAAGTAAGCAATAAGGATCAAAATGTTACCTTAAAATTTAAACTTACCCTTTTTGTTAAAAATACAACTGGAAATTACCTTAGTCTGACTCATTTACCTGTGTCCTCAGCAGAGTCGTCAAGCTGTCGGAACCGTCTTTCGGTTGGACCCGAATTGGGCTTTGACTTAGGAAAATTGATTGGAGTCGCCACCGATCATTTATTTTAAAACCAATGGGTTGATCGGATACCCTATTTCTTACATGATTGCGCCTTACCAAAGATGTGTCGGATTCGGGAGTCGATTACAGTCAAGGAAGGATTAACACCCTTGAACTGCCCTTTCGGTACTACGTAATTTCATTGTCTTAAATTAAGAAAGTTGTAATTTTAATTAAAAGGTAACAGTTGATCTTGAATTATTTACTTTTGACGGATTTAAATCGTGCCCTTAAAAAATAAAAATAAAAATGTTAGATGAAAAGGGAAGGAATAAATGAATAAAATAAATAAACCCAAGTAAAAAGAAAGAAAGAATTGGTAAGTAAATGAATTAAAAAACAGGAAGTAAAAAAAAGATAAAACAAGCAATAAAAAATAAAATAAGATAATTAAACAAATAAAATAAAAATGAACAGAAAAACAAGGAATAAATAAATTAGAAAAAACCAAACGAAAATAAAAAAATGAAAATACAAACAAAAACTAAATAAAATAAAAAATAGTAATAAAATAATAAAATATGAAAAAATAAAAATACTAATATATAATTATTAGGTAAAAATAATAATGATAATAATAATAAATAGTAAAAACAAAAGACAATCCACCGAAAAAGAAAAAAAAAGTCTAAGTTTGGTGAAGTATTAATGACGGGAAGAAAAAAAGGGGAGGAGCCTAGTTAATAAATGAACGTGAGGTGATGTATATAATAATAATAATAATAATAAAATATAACAATAATAATCACTAAAAACAAAAAATAATATAATATAATGATAATAAAAAAAATATAGAAAGTAAATAGAGAAGCAAAAAATATATATATATATGTATATATAATAAAAATTTTATAAAATATGGTACTTAAATAAAAATAACCAAATAAATATAATTAAAATACATATGTATATATTAATAATAGGTATACAAAAATAAACATATAAAAACGTATATAAAAATATAAAATAAAAATAAAAATAATAAAATGATTAAATTGAATTAAGAAGAAAGTTGTGCGGCCAAATTTAAAGAAAACAAAAATTATAGGCCAAATTAAGATGGATTTTGAGTTTAAAAATTTGATTTGGGGGTCAGGATCAGACTTTAAAAAGAATGGGGGACTGAATTGGGGATTAACCCCTTTTAATTATAAGACACGCGGATCCTTCCCGAGTCAGGGTCGACGCGCAGGTCACAGCCCGATCTGTGGGCCAAGTATTTAAGTTAATTTTTTTTAAAGCTTCATTTTCTCTTCTCTTCACATCGAACGCCCCCTCTTCCATATTATTCTCTAAAATATTCTTGAGATCCAAGAACAAGGGTCGTGCGCCACCGCTTGAAAATGGTGGCCACCGCCTCACCGCCGCTCATCGGCGGTGGTCCACCACAAAACCCGTCTTTTTTTAAGACCATTCTGTTCCCACAGTCCAAAAATCCAACTGGTTTTTCAAAAATCGGCTCAAAAAACGCAGATCTAGGAAATAGGTTTCGAAAATAAAGGCCTCACTTCGTTCATCGGCCAAATCGTTTTTTCTGGTGGTTTTGATGCCAAATCTCAAGCAATATTCAACATGCAACAATGAAAAACGAGCGAACAAAGGTAAAAGATGCTACCTTCTTATTTCCTTTTCGAAATGCTTTACGAGTGCTCTGAGTGCTTTGGTTTTTCTCTAGTGTTTTTTGCTCGAATATTTCGTATGTATGCGTGAAAAAATGCTTGTATTTCGTATGACAAAATCTCTGTATATTCGTATGAATTTCCTCTCTACAAATGGGGTTGATTACATGCATTTATAGTAGACACAACTCCTATTTTTAGGAGTTTTATTTCTAGTGAAATACTAACATTTAGTTCGTTCGTGTTTGTTGGTGATTCTCCACGCTCGTCGGATGGTTCGGGGTTGGAGTCCCATATGCTCACGATGCTTGCTACCGAGAAGAACGGGGAGAGGCGTGGGGCGTTCAGACTGATGCGACGCTAGGGTTTCCTAGTTCACTTGGTTGTCCTGTTGGGCACTTGCTGGGCAATGGAGCACCATTGGGCCGTTTGGTACTTTAGTCTTTGTAACGGTCCGGGTGACCTGTAAAAATAATAAAATAATTAATATAATATATAACATATGTTTAATATACTATATATTATAAATGTGTGACATGTGGGGCGAAAATATTGTGTCTACAGATATAATAGCGGGGATGCTAGCATAATTTAATTTGATCCTGTCAGAATTAAATTATAATAGAGGGGCTGCTAATATAATTATAATGGAGGGGCTGCTAGCATAATTTAATTTGATCCTGTCAGAATTAAATGATAATAGAGGGGCTGCTAATATAATTATAATGGAGGGGCTGCTAATATAATTATAATGGAGGGGCTGCTAGTATAATTTAACTCTTGACTTGCTATTCAAATGTTGAAGACAAAAAAAAATCAATGTTCTGTTTTATTTAATTAGAACGAAAGCCATGTTTTCCTCTACATTGTTGAAACTGAAGCAGGAAATTAACCAAAACATGGAAGAAACAATCATGTTTTTCTCATCTCTCTCTCTTCTATTCCTTTTTCTGGGCTTCAAGCTTTTGTTTCACTCAAAATCCCGCCGTGATGCCGCCAAGTCCACTTTCCCTTCCCTTCATCGGCCACCTTCACTTACTCACAGACCCTCCTCTTCACCGTCCCTTCCTCGAGCTCTCAAAAAAACTCGGCCCGGTCTTCTCCCTTAAGCTGGGTTCACGCCTCGCGGTGGTCGTTTCGTCACCGTCAGCGGTGGAGAATGCTTCACCAAGAACGACATCGTGTTAGCCAACCGCCCTAATCTACTGTTGAGCAAACACCTCTCTTACAACCACACCACGGTTATGGCCGCATCGTACGGCGACTATTGGCGCAACCTGCGCCGTATCTGTACCCTCGAACTCTTCTCTCCGAGTCAAATCAACAAGTTATCCGGTATCAGGAAAGACGAAGTGCAGAGATTATTGTTGAAACTATCTCGTAACTCACGTGAAGATTATGCCAAGGTGGAGCTTAAGTCGATGTTTGTGGACTTGACACTTAATAACCTCATGAGAATGATGGTGGGAAAGAGGTATTGCGGTGAAGATGGGATTGATAATCACAGTGAGGCGAAGGAGTTTAGAGAGCTTGTAGCGGAGGTGGTTGAAAATTCTGGAGCTGGGAATCCGGCGGATTATCTTCCGGTACTGAATTGGGCTGTGAATTATGAGAAGAAATTGTTGGGACTGTTTACGAGGGTGGATGGTTTCTTGCAAGGCTTGATCGATGAGCGCCGAAATGCAAATGGAGGAAATTTGATGATCGATCATCTCCTTTCGTTACAACAATCCGAGCCTCACAACTACACTCATGAGACTATCAAAGGGCTTATACTCGTAAGTCAATTTCTGCAGGATTAATTAATGATTTTGTTTAATAACGATTCTTACTGAATAATGATACTTGGTGACCAAATATCTTTTATATTTTAGAATTACGAGACATAATTATTTTAGATAGATTGATTTTTCGGAATATTTGCAGCACTTGAGAGTTATGTTGATGTTAGAAAAGTGTTTCGAGATACACTAAGTTTCGTGGTATATGTATTTGATTTTTCAAAATACTTTTATTTGTACTCTTCTTATCTTTATGTTTATAGTGAATTATCGTTCTTCTCATCTGTATAAATATACAATGTTGAACCACGTTAATCTCAACTCTTATACATTCTTATTTTATGTTGATTTCGTTTTAGTTATTTTTCGTTCCAAATTTCTAACAACAGATATAACAGGTTTTGCTTCTTGCCGGGTCGGACACAACGGCGGTAACACTAGAATGGGCCATGTCAAACCTACTGAATCACCCAGAGGTATTGAAGAAAGCCAAGGCTGAAATCGACGCTCAAGTTGGTGAGGAAAGGTTGATCGATGAATCAGATATCGTTAAACTACCTTTCCTTCAAAACATCACTTCGGAGACTCTCCGACTTTACCCGGCAGCCCCACTTTTAGTGCCACGTAGAATATCCGATAAGTGTAGCATAGGTGGATACGATGTGCCTCGCAACACCATGGTGTTAATCAATGCATGGGCCATACAACGAGACCCTGGATTGTGGGATGAGCCGAATAGTTTCAAGCCGGAAAGGTTTGAGAAATTTGGAAGTAAAGATCATGGGCACAAGTTCTTGCCTTTGGTATGGGGAGGAGGGCTTGTCCCGGGGCAGCCATGGCTCACCGCATGGTCAACTTAGCTTTGGGGTCTTTGATACAATGCTTCGAATGGAAAAGGGTCGGTGACCTAGAAATTGATATGACTGAAGGTAAAGGAGCCACCATGCCTAAATTTGAGCCATTGGAAGCCATGTGCAAGGCACGCCCCATCCTCGGCAAATATTTTCATTAAGAACCTTGCAAGAGTTCTATTTTCTTGAAATTTATGTGTTGCTACTGGTTTTTACTTTATTTTAGTATCTTAATCATTAAGTATTGTTATCAAGATAATATAATAACCAAAATCATCACATTAATATTATTATCCAACATTATCATCATCATCATCAATAATACTATAAATTTCATCGTCATTAAAAATTTTCTTATTAAATATTAATCTAATTTTATTGTTATTACACAAATCAAACGGTCTTAGTGGTTAAATGATCTTATTATTTTTTAAGATTTTGAGTTCAAGTACTACGTCTATAAAGATGTATGAATATTTAATGTTAAATGATTAAAAATCTTTCCAACAAATATTACTTTATATTCATCTTAAACAAATAAAATATATATTATCATTACTGATACATAATATTATTAAATTATTGTTTATCGAAGAAACCAAATTTTTTTTACTAAGTAGTAATATTATTAATACTATTTTACTTATTAATACACTTTTATTTGAAATTTCAACTATCCATCCTTAAACTAAAATTATTTATAAATGTATTCTATATTAAATGCTAAAAATTATATAGTTTTATGATGTGACTAGAATAGGGACCAAATTGCAAGAAGACAAATCCATTTGGATACTTTTAAGCTTGTATCGCCATCGGCATCACACTATTTCCATTGACCCAGTAAATGCCTGAACTGTCCTCTACTATGCGACAAATACCCATATTGTTACGAGGGCATTTAAAGCATTTCGCAATGCAATATTTCTCGGCATGTTGTGGTTCATAAACTCAACCAAGGGACTCATCTTCAATCATTCAAGCAACTACTGCAAATCAATGGGAAAGTTTCACTGTGATAAACCCCATTACTCTTTATGTTTGCTTATTTTTCTGGTCATTCTCTTCTCAAATCAGTTGCTTTCTTCAGCATACACACTTCCAGACCAGTATTTCATCAACTGTGATCAAACATGGACATAAACGTCAGTTCCCGGACCACCTTCATCGGCGACTTGAATTCTGATTCGGTTTCATTCACTAAAGGAAGCAGCTTTGTCACAGACAACAGTCGGGCATCAGACACACGATCCCTATATCAAACTGCAAGAATTTTCCTGCACAAGTCTTCATATGAGTTCAAAATCAATACTAATGGCACCTACCTGGTACGCCTTCATTTCTCCCAACTGAGAATTGAAGATGCCAGATAAATAAAGTTAATATTTTTATTACATCTGCAACTATATGTATACATTCAGCCACGTAGACAACTTACATATATAATATATGTACCAACACTGCAGTCCTGAGAAATTACAAACCAGAAGATCGAAAACGAACATAAATCCGAAGGAGAGATCCGTACTAGTGACCAGGACCTTTTCTGCTCGGTCCGGAATCCGTAGTTGACCGCTGTTATCTTCGACAGGATTTGAAGTTGAACCTATGCTAACATTTTCAACCTCGGGAACAGCTTCCCCGGTCGCATCTCCGGTTTCTTTGTCGATTGAAGAGTTCTAGAAGAAGCAACAGATGGTGAAGGAACGAGCATGGCGGACACCACCAGAACAAGGCACAAGAACTGTTTCATTGTTAATGTTTGTAATTCTTGTCCTGTGGTCTTCGCATGTCTTAATGTCGTAACCGCACCCCTTTGTATAATAAAAATTCCTAAGGTTTTCAAAATATTCTTTCCATAAAGAGCGGAGCTAAAAAAGAATGGTTAAGCATCTCCATTGAATGAGAAACCTCCCCTTTTACAACGTGGCAAAGGAAAAGAATGGCTTATGGCCTTTCGGAGTGGTTCCATTAATGGAAATATTTGACCGAGCTTTCTAGGTTCGAATCTAAGTGTCAGATATGAATTTATGATCAAAGCAAACAAAATTAATTTTTAAAATTCTGAAAGATTAGAGTTTTTATTAGTCTCATTACGATTCGTCTCATATATATCAAACACGAATTTTTTAGTATTTTTTTCTAGGATAAATATGAATCCGAAGAACAGCAAACTGCGATTAAAAATTTATGGTGCAAGTCCTATATCATCCCAATCTATACAAAGATAGAAATTAATGAAGTTATCCCTATTTACAGGTTGGTTTGACAATCTACATTTGATAGCATCCTTGAGCATATCTTACATCTGAATATGCTTCCTTGAAACACCCTAAAATTTCCCACCCTCCGAATATAATAGATAAAGGAACTCCAAGTCAACTTCAGAATAATAGTGATCAGAGACTTGTCATCCAGAACCTGAATGGCCCAAAAAATCTCAACTCGCCAATCAAACACATTTCTCAGCAACGCACACAATCTCAAAAAACACACTACATGTCTAAAGAAAACACAATCAAACAAGATACGGTTTGTCGGTTCAGACTCCATCTCACTCATCATCCACTTGCACCCCAAAGGTTAATAACCTATCTTATTACTAAATAGGGAGTCTATTTGAAATGATCATCCACATAATCACTAAATGTCTAAGAATGTGAAAAGCATGTCAAACTAATCTTTGTTATTATACTTTTTTCCCTTCTCGGTCTAATAGCTTCTCAAACTTTCCTCGAAGTCACACTTAAGTTCATGATCAAAAGCTGCATAAATAATACATCTCAATTTGAGCAACCTCCTCCATAAATGACTATGACTAGACGTAGACCTATCCATCTACAAATGCGACATGTGACACGTTACAAGGTTGCGTGATTTACATTTTGGAAAAAAAAGGGGTAAACTATATCAGTGATCATCCAACTAATGCTCATTTTCATTTTGACCATCATTTTTGAATTCTTGTCAATCAGGCCACCCAATTATTTAAATGCATTCAATCAGACCACTAGCCTTTAACATTTAACAGAAGTTCTGATGTGGCTGTTAATAAAAGTAGTATAATTACAAATATGATCATCAATATTTATATATTCTATTAATTTGGTCATAATTTTAATTTATAAAATAATATCAATTAGATGACAACACATGTCCCAACTAGATTGAAAGATAATTTATTAATTTTAATTATTTAATTTATTTTATATCATGTCCAATAATACGTTTAATGCAAAAACATCATAAGTATTTGCAGCCAAAGAAAATCGAACCAAAGAACTTTGGCTCTTCCTATGCATGCCTAAGCCATTAGGCTAGGCTATCCAAATAGTTTACTTTCACAATATTATTATATAATTTATTACTAATAATGGCAGAGCAAAAATGGAAATTACATAAAGGGATTTAAATTTGGGAATTAAAGAGAATGTAAACACCTTAATCATTAAATTATATTCGATTAAAAACCATAATATTATATATATATATATATATTATATATTATTATATATTATAATATAAATAAGAAGATTTTAGATTTTTAAATTATATTTATTTTATATATAATCATTAAATTATTTTTATATATAATTTGATTTTTTAAAATAATTTAATGATTATATATAAAAAATAATTTAAGTAATTATTTAATGAAAAAATATTTCAAGTGTAGAATTATTAAATCGCATGTTAACAGAACTAAAGAAGAAGAAAGCAAGCAGTGAAAAGATTTGATAAACTTTTTTTCCTAGATTCATTGTTAGCAGTATGTAGATTTATATTCATAATGTTGTGAAAATATACCAATTGGATGGCTTAGCCTAACGGCTTTGGCGTGTGCAGGGGGTGCCAACGGTCTTTGATTCATTATTAGATTCATCATAGAGGGGTACTCATAATGATTAGACATGAAATAAAATAAATTAAGGGCATTACTAAACTTTCCAGGTTAAATCAGCCAATATATTGAAAATAATAAAAAAATTAGTCAAACATGTTGGAAACAACAATTTTTTTGCTGTCAGATTTTTTTACTGTCAAGATGTTAAAAATTACAAACTTTTTTTTAAAATTACAAAATTTAACTAAATACATTTAATTACAAAACCAAATATAATCATATATATAAATGATCTAATTTTGATTTTTAGGTATACTTTACTTTCTTCTTAACACTACAAGGTAATTTTGATTTTTAAGTACATTTCACTTTCTTCTCAACAGTGCATAATCCTAACTCAACCAGCCATCTCCATTCTCGTTTCGATCTCCAAACTGAGTCCAACCCGTAACCCATTCATCCCCTCCGGCAGTAAGTTAATAACAAATGATACCGGAAAAGGCTTGACAGAAAAAGTGGCAGCCATGAATTGTGTCCGGCAAGCCTCGATCTTGCCAGAGGGAACGAATATGTGGTTGTAGGGCTGATTTTTTATTTTATTTTATATAATTTTATTTTAAAGAGAGGTTGGGAGTCTTAAGTTCTATCTCATTTTATTGTAGGGCTGATTTTTTATTTTATTTTATTTTATTGTAGATGTGGGAGTATCAGGGTCTGATTATTTATTTTATTTTATATAATTGTATTTTATTCTATCTTTTTTATTTTGTTGCAGGAATCTTGTTCTCATTTGACACATAAAAATGTCATTTTTTCTGAAAACAACTCAAATGGTGTTGAATTTTCTACATCGACGTCGCCTTTTTTCTCTAATCAGGTAAAACAATCACATATTATAATTTTTTATTTTATTTACTACTATATATATTTTGCAAGAGAATATCGTCATAAATGAAAATAAATTGAATTTTAGGTGTTTCGCTTTCACGAAGATTTAAAAAATTGGGCGCAAAGCAAGGGGCGCTCTCTTGGTTACGTCATAATAACTCAAAGATCATACACGGATACAAGTGGTTTTTTGTATGAAGTCACGCTTATGAGTGATCTTGGTGGTGAATATAAACAGAAGGAAACAAGTAAAAATTTTGCTACATGAAAAATTAATTGTCCATTCCAATTGATAGGAAAGTATTAAAGTATATATAATGGTTGGTTGATAAGTGTAATATGTGATGAATATAATCATATTCCTACACAACATATGGAGGGGCATCCATATGCGAGACGATCTAAAGATGAATATCGATTGGTTGAAGATATGACAAAGAAAAATGTGCCGTCACGTGACATTCTATCGATATTAAAGTCGCAAAATGAAAATAACGTGTCAACACTTAAAGACATATGTAATGCACAATATAAAATTCGCAAGTCCTTACAAGTTGAGAAAAGTATGATGCAGGTAAAACATTACACATCTTTTTCTGTTTCCTTTATATTTTGTATGAAAATTTGAATGCAGGTTCTTATGTCTCTTTTACACTCCAATGGTTATGTTCACGACTTTTCTACAAATGATGTTACGAATGAGCTAGAAGCTTTATTTTTTGTTCATCCGACATCTTTTAAGATATGGCGTGCATTCCCACATGTGTTGATGATAGATGCTACGTACAAGACGAACAAGTATAATATGTCTTTTGTTGAGATTGTTGGCGTAACTTCTACAAGAAAGATATTTTGTATAGCTTTTGCCTTTATAAGTGAAGAAAAGATGGACAACTATAAGTGGGTGTTAGAGTGTTTAAAGTTGACACTAGATGAGTGCATGCTACCACGTGTTACAATTACCGACAAAGAGTTGGCTCTCATGAAAGCATGCAAAAAGTTTTTCCAAATGCTACTCGATTACTTTGTAGATGGCACATTAGTAAAAATATTTTGAAGAATTGCATGCCAACAATTAGGCGATGATGGGAACAATGAGTTGTTTTTTATCACAATAAGAGATTGGTATTGTGAGAGAGGTGACTTACTTGAAGAAATAGGAATTAGGGATTGCTAAATTTGAAGTTAGCTTGCTTATTCTGTTTGGAGAAGCTTTACACGTGAACCCATTATTTTTTTAAGTTTAAGAATTGCAACTTTTTATAATAATAAAAAAATTCTTTAATATTCAATCCAAAAAAATTCTTTAAAATATATTAAAAAATTCTTTAATATATGTTAAAAGACATTTTCTTTTAAAAATACATATAAATAAATATATTTATCTAAATTATTTAAATTTTTTAATAATTATTTAAATTGAATATTCCTTATTTTTAATAACTATTTTAAATTATTTAAATTATTTTTTATTTATCTAAATTTTCTATATTTTTCTAATTTTTAATAATTATGTTTAGTTATATTAGAGGTAATTTTTCAACTTCCCTCCAAATAAAATTTACCTTCCCTCTAATAAAATTGAATATTCCTTATTCGTTGTAGGATTTTTTCTCATTCATAATGAATCATTATTGCTTTCCTTATTCATTGATTTTCATTTTATAAAAACATATGTGTATTTGATTTCCTTTAGGGTTGAGAATACTATCATAAACAATGACATCGAGATGCGAGCATCAAACCGTTCCACTGTCAGTTCTACTGAAACGAGAATTAGCGAGTGAGAAAATTGAAGACCCGGAGATTGTGCACGGACAAACTAGCCATGGCAAGAAAGGTGAAGATTTTACGTTGCTTAAAACAGAATGCAAAAGAGCGATGGGAGATGGTTTCACCACATTCTCAGTTTATGGGGTATGAATTTTTGGTCTCTCATACTAACTAAATCGTCACTAATCACATACTTTATACTCTGTTCTTGAAGTGTCTGATTAACTATAAAATCTTATAATTCAAATCACTAGAATATGAATATTTATGAACTTTTGTTTGATAGTTATATTGATGTATTTATCCGTATAATTTGTTTGATTTGACACACATATACATATCATTTCTTTCTTTTCTTATGTAATTTTTTCATTTATAGGTTGGTCTTTCTAAACCTTTTTTTTGGGCAGCTCTTTGATGGACACAATGGATTTGCTGCTGCTATTTACACCAAAGAGAATCTTCTAAATAATGTTCTAAGTGCCATGCCAGCAGATCTTAATAGAGATGAATGGATTGCTGCCCTTCCAAGAGCTTTGGTTCCATGTAATTGTTTGTTTTCTTTTAAATTTATTTTCTTTACTGTTAAATATGGGTTTTTTTCGATATTGTTGAATTCATATGGTTTAGGGTTAGTTTTATTATTCGATTTCTGATTTTTTGCTAGTCGCTTCTGCTTTTTACAAAATAATTGTTAGTTTTTTTCTTTTAAATTTTGCTAAACTCTGCTGCTTTTTACAAAATAATTGTTAGTTTTTTCTTTTTAAATTTTGCTAAACGCTGCTGCTTTTATTATTTGATATTGTGCAATTGGATTGGAAAGCTCATTCAAAACCATGTGCATGTCTTGTTTCCTTTTCGCATTGATAATTCTTCATTTAATAAATAAATGTTGATGATTTAAAATTTCACCTTCACAAGGTATGCTCAAATTCTACTATGTTTTTATGATTCCTTGAGGTGCATGGGTTTGTGAATTCTGAATTTATATCATTCTTTTTTGTTTATGTTAATTTATTTACATTTCCATTTAAACTGATTGAATATTGTTATTAGCATCATTTCAGTGTAAGTTTGCAAAATTCTACAATTTAGCATAATTATCAATGTAGTTGGATTGCAAATGAATCATTCTCTCAGTGTAACTGGACTATTGTGCTTATGAATTAAGTTGTAGAATGCTCTGCCAGTGGAGAGTAGTTGTGCTATAATAATTGATGATTTTGGTTGTGGTTTAATACGCTTTTGCAGTTCCTCTAATATCTAAGAGCAATTGATTGCAAAAGCTGGTGAAAGTATTTAAAATAGTTTTTTATATGTTTTAGGATGGCACCAGGCAAAGTATCTCGTAAAAGGATTCGAACACAAGAAAATGAAACTCAAAATGTCTTCAGTAAACTAAATCAAACCCAAGAATCTGAACCTCAACAAGTTATTGATGCTCCAAATCAACCACATGAAGAAATTGATCCAGATACAACAATTGAAAGTTCAGGTAAACATTATTTCCAATATTTATATAAATGAATAGCAAATGAGGATTGAGTAGTAACAATGACATAGTTAAAAAATATAAAAACTAAGAATATGTATATATACATATTATTTTCTTTGTAACAAAGTCTTTGACTTTAACGTTGAATAATTTATTTTTTTATTATTCTAAAGTTAATATCTTTTTTCTATATATTCAGTCAATTTATCACATAAAAAGGTACGAGGACCAAGTCAAGGTAAGGGACTAGAAAATCTCATTAAAGGTAAAAATAAGTTGATAGTAGATATACCAGAGGGAAAGGGTCGACCTATTGATGCAGTTCAATCATCCAAATTTTCTTCTGAAATTGGAATCATTTCTCAACAATTCATACCGATACAAACAAAATGGAAAGATATGAAGGATAATGATAAACTTCATGCCCTAGAGAGACTCAAAGTGAGTTTATTTAGTTTATTTTTTCTTATTTTTTTTAATATTTATGTACTTCATTTATCTAATTATATATTTTTAATGTTTTAGTCAAAGTTTGAGATGAAATTAGATGATGATTATGTGAAGAACTCTGTCATATCAATTATGTCAAAGTTATCAAGGATCCATCGACATTTAAACATTTTTATATTTATAGAAATGAAATTATTATCTATTTAATGAAATATTTGTTTAAATCTTATTATTTTGCAATAAGTGAATTATTTTATTTTTTATTTGTATTTGTATAAATATTTTTATTTTAATATATATTGTCATTAAAAATGTCATAGAATATAAATTATTTGTGTTTTGCTACAATATTTCTTTCATCACATATAAGTTGATTTTAATGCATTATTTGTGACAATATAAATTATCAATAACGAAATCTTATTTAATTTAGTGACGTAACGAATTGTCATAGAATATAAATTATAAAGTGATGTTATGCATAAACGTCATTCATAATATTATTAGGTAACATTTATATTATGTCACTAAAAATGTGAAAATATCTCTTTCGTCACATAAAGGTTGACTTTAATGTATTATCCATGACGATATAAATCATCAATAACAAAATTTTACATAATTTAGTGACATGCATAGTTTCCATTGAATATTAATTATATAGTGACGTTATATATAAATGGCATCCATACTACTATTACGTGACGATATACTACGTTACTAACAATGCGACAATTTTCTTTACGTCACGTATACAATGAAATTATTGTGTTATTGGTGACAATATGATTTATTAATGACGAAAATGTACATCATTTGGTGACAAAAGTAATTGTCACTAAATGCAAATTAAACTGTGACGTTATCTATTAGCGTCACTATATATTTAACAATACATGACGATAACACATACATCGTCACTTTTGACATTTAGTGACACACCTAGGGTGACGATCGTCGTGACATTGACTTTTACGTCACAAAATACATCTAGTGGCATAAATTGAAGTTTTAGTGACAATAACCTAGATGCCACTAATAAGAAAATTTGTTGTAGTGGAACTACAAGCAACTTCAATTAGTGTTGAGGAAATATCCACGTAATTTTTTATATATTTGACATATTTTTTATTTTTTAATATTTCATATCAAATAATTTTATTTTAATTTTATTTAACTTTTCAGGTGTTTTAAGTTATTTGGATGAACAATGGTTGAATAATTATAAAGAAAGGTTTGTGTCTGCATGGAGTGATCAGTCTCTCAACTTTGGCAATCGCACAACCAACAGAGTTGAAAGCCAACACGCCAAGTTAAAAAAGTACTTGAAATCCAAAAAAATATTCATTAGATCAATTTGTGGGCTATATCAATCAAATTGTGCAGTCCCAGGTAACAACAATAAATGAAAGCTTTGAAAGGAGTAGAATTTATCGTTATCATCAACATAACCAGCCATGTTTTAACTTATTATGGGGTTTTGTTTCAAATGAGGCTCTTGATATGATTTTAGGGAGAACTACATCGATTGAGTGATCTTGAGTTTAACTACTCAACATGTGGTTGTCAACTTCGTAAGAGTTGTGGGCTACCTTGTACTTGCGTACTTTCAGCGTACTTAAATTCGGGTCAGTTTATTTAACTAAAATCATTTGATTATTTGGAGGTCTTGGTTTTTTAGAAACTAAAACTTGTTTTTTCAGGTGAGGATATTCCTTTGGATTCAATTGATATTTTTTGGACACTAGATGTTTCATGGTCAACACCCTTGGAAAATGAAGATATTCAATGTGACGATGAACTACACATTTTCAAAGAAGAATTCAAAAAGCGGACCAACGCTGGAAAGAAGAGTTTCTTAAGAAAGTTAGGCGATATATTTAATCCAAGCAAAAATCTTATTAGAGAACCCGCAGTTAAAAAAAATACTCGAGGGCGGCCAAGCCTGAGGAAACAAAAAAAAAGAAGTGTGTTGATCCGAAAAATCAAGATCCTGGTAAAAGTAGTTATTCCACCAATTTTTTGATATAGACTTGAATTTGGAACCAACAAATATTGAAACGGCGAGACACAGTTCATATGTAACAAGCGCACGCGACTTGTTCCCGGATTTAAACGAAGAACCCGCGAGACACAGTTCATATGTAAGCCAGTCGTTTGCCAGACCTGGTTCGGAAAATTATTTGAAACAACTTCCACAAATTTTCTGTCCTTATCTTACAGGTTTACAAGATGTAATAGGTGACAGAAATTGTGGATTTCGATCAGTCGTTGTCGCTCTTGGTCTATCTGAGGATCAATGGCCTCGAATTCGGTCAGACTTGGTGCGGGAGTTAGATGTTAACCAGCAAAAGTATAAGTATATATTTGGAACGGCAGGTTATAAAAAATCTATAAAACCGTACAATTAGCTGGAAAATGGATGGAAATGCCAAATACGAGATTGATTATTGCTTCTGCATACAATAGAGTTGTTATAAGTCTAGCTAATGGAGGAAACGTCAGAGGTTGTACTACGATTTTCCCGCTTTGGTCCAGTCCACCAAAATCAGAGCCACATGGGACAATCGTCATTGCACATGTGAATGATAACCATTATATTAAAGCGGCATTACGCGAAGGTTGTCCTTTGCCGATGACTCATCCACTTTGGATCACATATAAAAGTGACATTGCATCTGCATGTGAAGACCTATGTGTTAGTCGTCAGGAAGAGTTTCATGAATATTATTTTTGTATTCCTGAAACTTTTGACCTATCGAAGTAATTATGTAACGTTCAATTTATTGTAATTCTAGTTTATTTATCAATGAATGTTTTAATATTTTCTTTTTTATACATGTATGCATAATTAAATAAGTAAAAAATATAACAAAAATTAAAAAAATAAATAATTATTACCATGTTGAAATAAATGAAAAATATTTTAATAGAAAACTTTAATAAAAGAAATAAAAAGACATCATTATTACATAATGATAAAAAGCTTTAATAAAAAATGAAAAACATAATCATTATATTAATCTTTTGGTGTTTTAATAAAAAAATGAAAACAAATATAATCATTACACTAATCTTTTGGTAGGTTTAATAAAAAAATTGATATATTTAGACTAACCCATAAATTAAATAATTAAAATTAATAAATTATCTTCCACTCTAGTTGTGGCATGTGTCGTCATCTAATTGGACATTAATTTTATTAAATTACATTAAAATTATAACCAAATTAATAGAATACATAAATATTGAGAATTGAATGTGATATTATACCATTTTTATTAACAGTTACGTCAGCACTTCCGTTAAATACTAACTACAAGTGGTCTGATTGAAGGCATTTAAATAATCGGATAGTCTGATTGACAATAATTCAAAAATGGTGATCAAAATGAAAAATGAAAATAATTGGGTGGTCACTGATATAGTTTACCCAAGAAATATCACGATTTTGCTTTTAAGAGTGTCCGAAGGATGACACTTTTTAATAAAAGTTCACGATTATAGAGTTGTTTTGTGACGTTGTCTTAGTTTTATATATTTGGAATCTTTTTTTATTTTACAAGAAACAATCATAATATTATAAATTTTGATATTTTATAATTTTATTTTAGTATAAAATATTTTAAAAGTCGCATTTAAAAAAACAACCTATAGTCTGTACATCATTTAAGAGAAGCCTGATTGCATCTCAACTTGAACTCGATTTTATTTACAACAAGAACAGAGCAGCTGGCCTTCTTCAAACAGTAGCTGCTTAAACTGTGTTGAAGTATCACGAGTTTTATTTTAGTGCATTAAAAGACTAAAACAGAACAAAGGACCTTTGTGAATTATTAAGCTTTGATTAAGGGGGGGAAGAAATCAATGCTACGTAAACGTGTAAGATAAATTTTAAGTTTTAAAATATTAAAAAAATCCATAAATCTTATTTTTGTTAAAAGATTATATCTGTATTTTCACCTTAAGCACGCGGTTTATTTATACGGGACTATATATATTTAGTTTTATTTATTAATACATCTTAAAAGCAACCATATATATATAATCCAAAACTTGTCTTGATATTGTGTCCTACACAATCCATTCTTCAACTGAATCATGGATCAAACGTTATTGATGTATGGTTTTCCGGTGATTTCAGAGATAAATCTATCAAAGTTCCGATTAGAAGAACCACCATCTTCCAGTGCTTTCTTAGCAGCCTCTTTCAACTCCATTGCCCTTCTTTTCATCTCCATGGCTCCTGGTCCATCAATCACCTCCATAATACACCTCTCAACCTCTTCCACGTTCAGTCCCTCTTCTCCACAGTTCCTCATCCTCACGCCAATCTTGAAAAAATCAACCAGCAGCTTTGAATTCGTCGGTTGATCCGTCCACTCCGGATACGCGACTACCGGCACGCCGGCCACCACGGTTTCCAGCGTCGAATTCCATCCGCAATGTGTCACGAAACAAGCCACTGCTCGGTTCATCAACACTTTCTCTTGAGGGCACCATGAAACAACGAGGCCCCATTTCTCCTTTTTGATCTCTTCCAAAAATCCGCTAGGGAACTCGTCTTTTCTCGAGTTTGATGCTTTAACGACCCAGAGGAATGGTCTTTTGATGTTCTTCAATGCCGTGGCGATGCTATGAATTTGATTCTCTGATGACATAATGATGCTACCGAATGAGATGTAGATCACCGAGGACGACTCTTGCTTCTTGAGCCATTCGATGCAATAATCCTGTGCTCTCCACATATCAACACTTCCTTCAATTGTTTCTTCCTTTCCTAGTAGGATGGGTGACACCAATGGACCAATCGGATAAATCGGTCTAACCAATGCCAAAGAGTTCACAGTCTCCTCTTCAAGTTCATGAACCGAATTCCCTAAAACCCATTTTACCTTATTCAAAACTGAAACGAATTCGGTGACCCATAGCCGGAAATGTGGAGGGCTAATAGGTAACATGAAAGTCGGAAGATCACCTACTGTGAGCTCTTGCATTCCAGGAAGTTTTGCAATCCCATTAGGGTTTTCCAAGCTGGGAAACAAGTTTGGACTCTTAATACAATGATAATAAATGGAGAAAACAGTTGAAGATTGGATCCAAAGTACACCACAAGGGATCCCATGTTCAGTGGCAACTCCTGGCACCCAAGGGATAAAAGGGCTGGTAATAAGGCATGAGAATTGATTGCCGTTAGCCTTGAGATCAGTAATGAGATTCGAGACATTCGTGGGTCCGTTTGCCTTAAGTGAGGCGAGGAACGTCCCGGTGTCCTTATCGCGATCGAACTCGTGGCTAAGACCGTCGGAGAAGAACTCAAGAGTGAGACGACCGGGGCTGTTCTTGGAGATGAAGTTGGTGGAGATATTAGAGTCCAGCATGCGCTTACGTGCAACATCGTTGGTGGCAAGGGTGACATGAACCCCCTTTGATACAAGCACTTTGGCCAGCTTCAACATGGGGTTCATGTGACCTTGCAGGGCTAGGCTCACCATTATCACTTGAACTTCTTCAGAACTCACCATTGCTTTTCGAGGACAAGACACACTATTTGATTAAGGGGGTGTGATTAAATTTTTAGTGTCCCCTTATTGATTTATATGCAATGTATATTTTAGGAAATATTTATTTTATTGAAGTATCTCTCCTTGTATGGCAGGGTATTTTTGATTAATAGTATTCCCACTCATAAAATTTAAGTAGAGATTTTGTTTTCCTTTTCTTGAAGAATTAGGTACACTGGCAGATTTTTTACCTTATATGTTTTATTTTAGGGTCATGCCCCCAAGTTTTTTTTTTAATTCAATTCCAGGTTCCTACAAGTTTTTATATATATATATATACATGCATCCACTCTAGTGCTAATTACTAGGGATTGGATTTTCAAGAGAAATTTTGAAACAGAAAAAAGGTTATATATTAGTATTGCTACTGGTTTTTCTTGCTTACTTTTGATGGGAAAATACGGTAGAAGAAAAGCTATCGTGGACGGGAATCCCATTGTTATGATTGCACGATAGATTAAGACCCTTTTGATTTATCAGAGTTATTTTAGTTAAGTCAGTATTATGCATTTGTATTTTGTATATAATCAAAATCAGGTTACTATCATATTCTAATGCATTTGATTTTTGAGTGACATCATATTCTCATGCATTTGATTTTTGAGTGAGAATTAAGTTAGGGATTTCGTTAAGTAAATGAAATTAATTAAGTGGTTAAAGAGAATGTTATTCTCTATATATCTTGTAGACACCCGTTTTTGACCGGGATTAAAAAATGTTATAAATATTAATTATATATTATTATTATATCATTAATATTATTATTACATTTTTGTTGCAGGCCCAATATAACCCGAGCCTAAACATCCATGATTGCAAGCAAGGAGGAAATGCTATGGTGAGGACTTCCCGAAGCATTATGCTTGGTGAACCATATCGGATGGCGATGATGTATCCATCTTTGGCGGTAGCCGTGTTTGGGTAGATCATAACTCCTTGTCAAAATATAATGATGGTCTGGTTGATTCCATTCATAGGTCCACCGCAATCACCATATCAAACAACTATATGACTCACCATGATAAAGTCATGCTCGTGGGGCACAGTGATTCCTACATTCAAGACAAGAACATGCAAGTCACAATAGCAAAGGGGAGAGGACAAAATATCATTAATAATGAGCCAACCACTACATTGAAAAACCGTTTAAAAAACAAATAAATCCCGGATAATCCGGGATTTAACCTGCTACAACCAGATTTCATCGATCAAAGTCATCACCAAATTATTGACTTGCAACCATAAAAGGGCAGAGAACAACGAGCAAAAGAAAGGGGTGGCAGGCAACAAAACACAAAAACCAGAGGAAGGCACGACTTTTCAACGGTAACAAAGAGCAAGTAAGAAACATGAAAAGAAAGCTTTGTTCTTGTAACGAGGGTATTGTGAAACCCACATAAACAGTGTAACCGGGGTCTTCCCCGTTTTCATCTAAAGCAATACAAAATTTATAAAGGTATTCTTTCATTTCATTTTTTACTTTACAGTGCTTGTGTGCGTGTGTATGGAATTGAAACGCAAATAATAAAACAAAATAGGAGATAAAAGCTCACCGAAATTGTCTGAGCCTTAAGCGTTAGGTTGGCAGCGTCGGATTCCATAGTTTTAGATAGAGGTAAATAAAAAAGAAAGGGTTAGAATAAAACCAAGAGTGAGCCAGGTTAGGGGTGTCATCTCGTTTAAGGTTGTTTGATCGGGCTTCTCGGGCTGGTTCGATGTAGGTCGGAGCAGCGGCGTTGGGAGGTAGTTGTTGAAATCCACGACTGTGTGATGAATGTTGAAAAATAAGAGGAAAAGAGCAAAGAGGGGAACGGCGCCTCTTGTGAGCGTGAAGAAGATGACAGGGGAAGAGGGGAAGAGGAGAAGTGGTACAGAGAAAAGGGGGAATGCTTTGAGTTAATGATATGGTAAATATTAGTTTTAGGGTTATATTTATTTAATATGCTGGTTGTTTGTCCCCAAATATCCTTATATTTTAATCACTTCTTTTCCTGTTTAAGTATATAAATCTATTATATATATATGAATATTTATGCGTGCATATAAATAACATGCGCTATGATTACATATTATATTATTTGCTGCATTATGTGTAAGCATTATGTGTAGGCATATAAAACACGTGTAGCTTCATTATGCCATGTTTCAATGACATGTATATAAACCATTTAGATTATATTTATTATTTTATAAACATGATTTATTATTTTGTAAACGTCATTCTTCTTTCTAAAAGATTGTTTTTCAATGATAAGGTATAGAGTTTGATTGATTGTAACACCCCAATTTAGGGGTTAAATTTAAGAAATTATAAAGTGGTGAATTTAATTGGTATTTTTGGAAGGAATCAGGGATTAAATTGTAAGATTTCAAAGTTGGCAGATCGTTTTATGAAGTGCAGGAAGTTCAGTGACTAAACTCTTGGTTTACCCATTGTTTATATATGTTGAATTATAAACTCTTCCCCCGTGCGCAGTTCAGCATATTTTCCAGATTTCCCTTCTCCAACAACCCAACTTCCACCTCCGATCTACTCGCCGTCCGACCTCCAAACGACGAGCCGAAACCACCATCGTGTTCGTTGTCAACCGAGGAACAAAACCCCTCAAACCTTTCGTCGTTAATCATCGCCGTTCGTCATGAATTTCAGTCAGAAGTATCATCGGTAATAACTTGGTTTTAGTTGGTTTTTCATCGATTCACGACGATCGGGTCATCCGTTTACGACACCTCCCGCACCATCGTGTTCGTTGCATCGTTCCGAGTTCGCCGGTGTCATCCTTGGTCTCCGTCGACGGCAGCACGTGAGGAGGTGAAGCGGTCAAAGTTTCCGATTTGTTGAAATCGAGCTCTCCGCCGTTCAAAATTGTGAACCGAGCTTTGTAAGTATCTCGAAATTGCTCAAAATAATTTTTAGAAATTTTTCCGGGATTTTAGCACTATTCACGCGCCCCCACGCTCCGTCACTGCGCGTGGGGAAGAAAAAATGACCGGTTTGACCGGTTTTGGTGCATAGTTGACCGGTTTGACCGGTCATAACCCAACCCGAACCGTTGACCCGACCCGTTGACCGTTGACCCGTTGACCGTTGACCGGTGTTGACCACTGTTGACTAAAACTTTGACTGGCTTTGACCGAGCATTAAACGACCTTTGTTTTTGATCGAGTATATCTATCCTGACATTTTTCGACGTTCCAAATCTGATTCCGTTGTCCGTTTTTCAAAATTCGAACCCGAAGACCTCGAAATTGCTGGTCAAACCCGTTGACTTTTATTTTGACCGAAAATTCCAAATTTCTGAAAAGTCATATTTTATGCTTTCGACGTCCTGAATCCGAATCCGAAGTCTGTTTCTCCAAATTTGAACCCGGTAAGCCATCTTTCACTGATTTATCACCCGATTCGATCCGTTTATCGTAATTAAGCTCCGTTTCTGATATAATTTCTGTTTATATGGATCCGAGGAAATATTGGAAGTTGAATTGAAGATCAAAGGTGTTCGAATGGAATTTTTATGGTCGATCAGTATTGCACGGAAATCGAGGTAATACTTTACTACCTCTTTATGCTTTATAGAACATGTTGGTATTGGTAAATGCATGAATGGAAATGTTTGGTCTCATATGTGTAGTTAATGAAGTTCTACACTCGATCTGAATACGGTAAAAAGGTTCAGTAATTGATTATGGTTCAGATGACTTTTATAAGAAATTGAGGGATTGTTAGAATTAAATTACAAGTTCTGTGCTTAGTGATAAAGAAATTAACATGGGTTTGTAACTTATAGTTTATTTCATCAAAGGTTAAATGTTAAAGGTACTTGGATGGGAAATTATGATAATACTCTGGTAGGATAAAATTACGAAAATACCCTTAAGTTGGAAAATGACAAGAATTGTCTCTGGAAGTGGATTAATAAATCTGAAAAGAATTATTGATCTGCTAAAACTATTGATGTGCATAAGAAATGTTAGTTTTACTTGGAAATTATGGATAACCGGTTTTTAACCCCAAGAAGGTTTATGCTAGATACTAGAAGCCTTTTAAGGAATTATTTCAAGATCAAAGAATGTTCGAGGAAGCAATTAATCATAGGATCTCTATATTATATTATTTTCGTTAAGAGCTAATATCGAAATTATCTGGTTAAGAAATTACGAAAATGCCTTAAGAGGTAGAATAGTCTGAGTTGACTCTGAATGAGAAAATACTTAGAGGATTCGTACGTAACTCGATTAAGTACGGATTTGATTGTTAAAATCCTGACTTAGTGCAGGAAAATTCATGATGTTCCGTTTGTATAATCTGAGAAGGCACTTGACCTGGAAATATCCGAGTTATGAGTAAATACCTGAAGAACAATTTGTCGGGGGTGTTCTGTTGTCAGAATTGTTCGAAATGACTGAAATAAATGATAAGATTGAATTTAATAGTAAGATCAGACGGAAGGAAATGATTGAAATACCGTGGATCTGTACAATGACCAAAATACCCCTGTAATGGAAATGACCCAAGAATATCACCAAGCTCAGGAATGATTGAATATCCTTGAGCTCTGAAATGAATGGAATAAAATTGAACATCAAAATTACCAAAATACCCTTATGGCCTAAATTAAGTAAATATCTTGGATTAATTAAGGAATCCAAGTAAGCATGGGTATTGGACTACCTTTAAAGGTAATGGAAAATAATTTAAGTGAGTAGATCAACCCTAAAGCTATGTCAATACCTGAATGACATAGATATTACTGGAACATGTGTTCGTCTTCTCAAGTTTGGCTCGATGACAAATTTTGGAAGTATTCAGTTCAGCTCAGATCTAGATCATATTCAGTACTAGGAATTGGACGTTTGTTCGGCAAATCAACCACGAAGACCAAATTGAATGGAATGGAAGTACAACATGTATCTGAAATTCAGGAACGTTTAAATTATTCTGGAAAATCCCGAAGTAACTGGATTGGACTTGAATGTTAAATGAACTAAGTAACCTCAATGACTGAGGATTAAGTAAGAGATTGGAATAAGTTTGAAAACTCGGATGAACTTATATGATGTATCATCCCTATGGATTATGAACCACAAATCAAGTACGCCAGCATTTCATGGTATAGTTGAAACATGGAAATAAAATAAAAACCATTAGAATATTTGCTTGTCTCCTTAAGATATATTCAGTGATGACTCAGATGATGATTTGTGGATAAGAATATTTGGTATTAAAGAGTAAATACTCTGAAAGGTTAATGAATTAACAAGTTGGTAAGTATTGGTTCTAAAAGCTATTCATCTGGAGTTGTTCGATAATCGGATTAATCGTCATAGATTGTAAAGATTCTGAATACCTTCAAATTTCGTAGAGTTTCAGAAAAGTGTACGAATAAGATGATCCCGATGAATCATATCCTGAATAACCGATGATTTTGTCAGTTAACAAACTCTTCTAATAGTGATTCTAATTTCCGGCATTCTATTAGTAAACTGAAGATTTGCGTTTCTCTGCCCGATAAGATTATCCTGTATCTCTAAATAATATCTGGAAACTCTAGTGTGTTCCCTACTTATATGAATATTTTATCTGATTTCTGATTTGAATTCTGTTTTGACATCTGATCTGAAATATGTTCTGATTCCTAACCTGGATTCTGTTATGATATCTGATCTGAATTATGTTTTGATTTTTGATATCTCCGTTTACCGACGGAGAAATGTTTTAAATGGGGGTATTGTTGAAGGAAGAAGTTTCGCAGGTTCCTCGGCTTTGTGCTCAGGGCCTTATATGTTGTGTTGGGTTGGGTGTATGGTTCTGGGGAACCTACACATTATGTTGTGTTGGGATGGGATGGGGGTATATATATATATATATATATATATATATATATATATATATATATATATATATATATATATATATATATATATATATATGTTTTAAAAAGATCTGAAAAGTTACATGGTTTTTGGGAATACACTAGAAAACCTATTCTGATCTCCTGAACTCAGTCATCCGAAATATTTCTCTGAACTGAAAGCTCATCGTTCGTTACCACCTGAAATATCAGTAGGATCTTTGCTCAGCATAAAATCTGTACATGTTCGGAAACAATAAGGAAATATATATTTATCTGTATCTGCACGTTCATCAGCATCATCTGGTAGTTCTGTATTACTGAGCTTTCCAAAGCTCACTCTATTACTCACATTTTCAGGTTAAAAGAATTGTACCAGTGCATCTATCGACTTCAGTAAGGGAGTTCGTCCGGCGTTGTTGCAGAGAACGGTACATGTGATTAGGGGGCATGTAATTGTATTTTGATTTATATACGAGTCTGGAAATCTATTTTATTTTTAAATAGTGACAACTGATTTTATAAGTTACATGTTTCAATAAAAGTTTTAAAATTTCCGCTATTTTTACAGTGGGTCGCTCCGGTGGCCCTAATGTGACTTCCTGGATCAGATCGGGCTACCCGCATCGGTCTGTGGGGTTACATTGATTAAGTTTCTCGTATGTTTTAATCAATTATGATTTTATTAAGTTTATAATAATTAATTAGTTTGTTATCTTAATTATTATTGGTTTTACTGTTTAGCCATTTAAATTACTGTTAATATATATATATATATATATATATTGTTTGTCTTTTGAATTATAACCTGTTTAGATTCCTTTGTTTATACTATAATCTGTAAAGTTTCATAGATCTAATTTTAGTCCTTTGTGTCTCTATTTACATACTTGTACATGTGTGCAACCTCATTTGTATATTATGGTTTCAATATTTTATGTGGAATAAATGTAAATTATATTAAATTATTATTTATTCATATATTAACTTAGGTTGTTCAATCTTTATTATTTTGTATTCTAATTTTTCATGTTTGTAAATTATCACTTATGTTCTTATTATGTATGTTAATACGTATATTCATGTGTATATTTGTTGGCTATTATAAAATGTTTATTTATTAATTAAATTCAAATTTATTTTCTTTTATTAATTAAATATATTTATATGAATATGCATTTTGATTAATTCATTTTATTGCAAATGTCAATATTCATTTTTATACGAGTTAGTCGAAGATAAAATATTTCTTTATGAATAAGAAATAGATAAAATAGTTTTCCCGACAAAGGATTGCTAATGTCGAGATTTCTTTTTATATTAAAGAATTTTCTCTTTTAATTAATAATTCGAAACAAATTAGGCTTTAATAAATGTATCATATTTTAACTTGATATTTGGTTCAGGGTTTTCACCATTTACGACAATATGTAAGCGATACAGTACCAATTTTGGGCGTTGTGGGGGTGCTAATCATTCCCCACGCGTAACCGACTCCCGAACCCGTTTTAATCGAATTTTTGGTAAACGCGGATCAACTTTTGTCTTAAAAAATGATTTTTCTTAAAATTATTTTTAAAAGACGTTTTTAGGTATTCGACCTACCTAACCCAAAGGCCGATGGCGACTCTTTCCAAATTAATCCAAATTTATTCAAAATCACCCATTTTCCCAAAATTAAAAATCGTAACTATTTTTTAAACAATTAAACAATTGTCCCCGCCGAAAAACAGTTACGACAGATTTTAAGTTTGAACAATAGTATCGGTAAATATTATCTCGTGATCATCTCATATAAATAAAAAAAAGTTAAAAATTTTGTTAGATAAAGATCAGATTTTGAAATATATTACACATGTCTATAAAAGTCTGTTATTAAATCAAAACCCGATCTAATTCATTTTTTAAAATTCTAAATCTAAAAATGATAAAATTTTAGTTATCTCAAAAAAATTATAAATTTACAAGCTAATATAAAAGTACAGTATAATTCTTAAATACTTTTATTTAATTTTGGTTCAATACTAAAATTTCTTTTCTAAATGATAATAATAATAATAATAATGATTTCATGTTTTCATACATTTATATAATTGTTAAATAAAACTTTAAATTAGACCTTTTATCATTACAAATTAAATCAAATTTTATATAAACTTATATTATTTCACCCACATTATAAATTTTACAAGTATAAATAAATAAATAAAATTGTTTGATATATATATTGGAGGCGTTTAGCAAACAACGGATAGCTAATAGTTGGTAACTGATTCCAGTTGATGGTTTGACCAACTGATTTGATTAGTTGATTTGAGAAATTGATTTGATTAGTTGATTTGAGAAATTGATTTGTTTAATTGTTTATATAGAAGTGTTTGGTAAAATTTAGTTGATAGCTCATATGGGTAAAATGAAAACTAATAAGGTCAAATAAGTTATTTAACATCTTATTTTACAATCATCTCTTACAAACCGCTGGATTTTCTAGCGTTTTCATTTTCAGCTTATTTTGCACAATCGGCTCTTTCAAAAAGGTGTTTACCAAACACTAAAAATGAAAGGTTTAACTACCAATAAAATATTTATGCTCAAATAATCTAAAAACTCTTCAAAAAGTTGTTTACCAAGCACCCCCATTGTGTAAAATTAATTTTACACTGTATATTAATTTTACTATATATATTAATTTTACTCTTAGATCCTAAAATAAAACAAAACATAATATTGAAATATACAAATTTATACAAACTAAAGGTTTAATTAAAAAATAATGGTCTAAACCATTCAATTTTCTTACTTTAGATACCTAAAGTTTTCGATGTTATTATTTTAAGTATCTAATCCATCATGGTCATTAAGAAAACATCAATCGTTCAAAAGGTGAAACAAACGAGTTTATAACTTTTTAAAAAATATTTAAAAAATACTTAAAATTATTATTTTAAAAACTCTAAGTTTTTTCTAAAATCTAAAAAAAAATCAAATCACTAAAACCTTAATTTGAAATCCTCTATCACATTGATATTCTCCAACCAGCATCATCATCATTAAAATATAATCGATGAATTAATGGAATTCTTTTTAAAGAAAATTAATGGAATTTTTAACTGTCATGATATATCGACAAAATTTTTAAAATAATATTGTAAAAAAAATTTAAGATATGTAACTTTGAATTTATTTTCTTCAATGGGTGATAACTACAGTGAATATGGGAGATGTATGATGGTCCATGTGATCAAGCCTTTCCGCTATGAAGACAATACATCTTCAAACTTGAATAGAGGAGACGTTAAGACTACAATGTGTCTCCTCATCTCTGCCTACCACGACCTAGTTGATTTAGTATTATTTATTTGAATTTTTTTATATTTTGTCTCATATTATTTTATTAAATATTATTTATTTGATATGTTATTTTTTTTGTAGACAAAATAGTGATATTTTTTTAAATCAAGTTGTTGGAATAAGTGGTCAAGTAAGAGTGAAGAAATTTTATTTAAAGTATTTTACAATTTATTGTTATGTTAATATAATTTTTATAGTTGCTCATAATTGTATTTTACGATTTATTATTATATTAATATTTTTATTTTTATAATATTTTTATATTGTATAATGATTTTACGATTTATTATTATCATGTTTTGATCATAATATATATAAATGTATTTTTTTAGTTGTAGAGAAAATGAGCAACAATTTTTTCACGATTGTCCATCATAATGGACAGATTATGGAAAATGAGATTGAAGTTGTTTTTTTAGCCTGAAAGACCTATAAACATGATGTTCAAAAGAGACATCATATTTGTAGAAATAAAACAAAGGATAGAAAGAAAATTTTGAGCTACATTTGTTGGTTAGAAGTACAAGTTTATGGTATGTCTTAATCCAGTTAGACGCGTTGTAGTATCACTTGAAGAAGATGATG
The DNA here is from genome assembly GCF_006381635.1 of Hibiscus syriacus. Lineage (NCBI taxonomy): Eukaryota > Viridiplantae > Streptophyta > Magnoliopsida > Malvales > Malvaceae > Hibiscus > Hibiscus syriacus. Next base: position 71,419 of record NW_024062836.1, on the reverse strand, counting down.
ATATTGGAACCCTGATTGGAATATATGAGTCAACAAATATTGTAATTATTGAGTTATTTATAGAGGTGCGTAAAATATCTTATGTTTTTGGGTCATCAAGAAATGTGGCTGGAAATTCATCTCAATTGACTTTTGGAAGTGACTTTGAGGACCCGACATAAAGGTAGATAAATAATTTTATGGTATTTAAAAGTAGAAATGAAGTTGGTAGGACATCAGCAGCAACAAGCATGTGGTGAGAAACATACATTATTTAGAATTGATTGTTGATACTGATGCTAAAAATTGATGGGGAAAATAAATGATGATTTTAGTTAAGATGAAGAAATTAAAGAACCTGTTTTGGCTGGCTATGATAATTTATATGGTGGTGGTTTACCTGATTTGCTCATTGATGAAGTTTCAGCACCATATCAACTTACCCCTCACATGTACGAGATAGTTTATGATGAGATAAGAGCACCTAAATTCCCATACATGCCGCATTTAACTTTATACCACATGGCTAAATCATTCAAAAATTCGAGTAAATTTTCAGTTGAGATGCAATTTAGAGGAAAAATGAAGCTACATGTGGATATTTGGATACATCGTACAATGAACTACCAGATTTGTTACAAGCAATGAAGCGATTCATCTCAAGAACCATAGTGAAGGCTCTAGTATCGATACTCAGAGGGTGGTATCGATACTAGTGATAATTTGAGGATGCCAGAATATTATTTTGGTACCGATACTCATGGGAGTATCGATACCAAGGGGAGGGTATTGATACTCTCCATCAAGGTATCGGTACTGGAAATTAAATTGAAACATTGAAGCTAAAATTGATATCAAAAGTCAAGGCAGTATCAATACCCTCATGCCAGTATCGATACTGGAAGGCCCATTATCGGTAGTGACTTCCTGTTTGGGGCAAAAACCCTTGCTAATTTTATAAGCTCGAATAAGGGGTTATGAGGGCATCAAGGCTTCTTAATTAAGACTACAAGTGAGAATATTATTCGAAACCCTTATGAAATACAACAATAAATTATGTGGCATAAAAATAATCTTTATTTGACACTCAGGAAACGAGGACACTTGGGTTACTTGAGAGTATGCATGTACTATTCGAATATGTAAGTAGAGATATCCAGATTCTCTTCTCAATACTATGACACTTTTGTATCAGTGTGAAAGTATTTTTGTATCAGTGCTGGGGCACTTTAGTATTAGTTTTAAGGCAATTAAGTGATTTAATGGGGAATCCCATATTATAATGCTTATGATGCTTTGTTTCATATCCTTATGTCATAATCTATGCTTAATGTATTTTGTTGTAACATGACTTAACCTGCTAAGCATTCATAGTTAATGGATGCATGTAGTATAGTGAAGTCGTTTATGTGGCACAAAGCTCATAGCTCAGCATTCGGAATTGTTTCCTTCGTAGGTTAATAGGTGCTGGACTCGAGACCTTATCGCCAGTCAGTAAAATTCTAGATATCATCAACTACAGAATATGTCTTGATTACCATAGTGGGCATGTATTTTCATAGGCCTTTTTTGTATTTGAGTCATAACTTTTGGATTATTGTATTTTGAAAATTTATTTGGGAGCTCCCCTATTTTTTAAACTTAACTACTTTTATTATGTTGCTTTAAGACCGATGGATTATGATTTGCAAAATGGAATGTTTTAAGAAAATTTTGGGTTAGCCACTTTGGTGGTCCCATGTAATGCCCAAACCTATCGGGTTTTATTTTAAATTGGATTTGGGTGTTACACCAGCACTAGAGTATCGATACTCAGCCTAGAGTATCAACACTACCTTACTTAGTCATTCTATATCAGTCAGTGAATATCGATACCAACAGGTTGATATCGATACCAAAGGTTCAATATTAGTACCATCAGACAGTTTTGAATAAATAATCCATGGATTAAGGGATCAGACATAAGGGATCCAAATACACCAGAATAACAGCAAATAAGAATTCAAGTGAGAACAATAATTATTAACATAAAAATAAAAATAGTAACAACTATGATTACATAAAACTAGCCTTTTTTGACACTCGGGAAATAGTCAGGACACTCGAGTCTCTTTAACAGAATATGACAGACAATGGACATTCAGTCAGTGTCAAGGCACTTCAGTAGCCAATTGGGCGTAGATTCCCCAAGACTCGACGGAGTAAGTTGGTTGAGTGTATGTTTCTGATACAGTTATGAATCTTACCTTAGAGTACCCGATGGTATTCCAGCAGGCTAGAGGGCATGTACTGTTATATAGACCCTTTTGTATTCAAACATAACTCTATTTTCTTTTAAACTCAATATTGTATTATTCTAGATATTTTGGGAGCTCCCCCGTATTGTAAACTTTATTACAATGTTTTATTTTATTCCTATGAATGAACTTTTATCAGTTGTTTTATAAATTATTTTTTAAAGAAAATTTTCTGGTAACCCGTGTGACATTTGTAATCTATGGATCTTCGGGTCGGGCTGGATTAGGGTGTTACATCCCAATTGCATTCACCACTGTTAAAGGAGAGATAACATAGGCTTGGAATTTCTTTTTGATCAATCTACGTCTTGTTTGGTATTCGATCGAGGAATGAGACTTTTGGCGACAATTTGAACGTCCATGAAATCTTTGGATACCTCCATATGCATATCCCACATTTTGTATCCGTTATATTGGTAAGAATAGTATCGATCAGTTTCATTATAACGCACACATTCATACTAAGATAGTAAGCATAGGTAAGTTTTATTTTCAACATTTGGGTAACCATTTATGTATTTTTAATTGATGTTTAACAATATATATATTATGAAACGAGATACGAACTACACCAACCAAAATTTGATAAGAGGTTGGAGAACTTGAAGGTATTTTATGATGATGAGCGTTTTGGAAGTGGGCATTGAAAATCCCACGAGAAAAATGGTTGCAAATATATGATGGTAGTTGATGATACGGACACATGACAACAAACCTTGTTGAGGCCATTACTTTAATACTAAAATGTACACGTTATATCTCAATAGCAAGTGTGATGAAAGAGACGTATTTTAGATTGGTTATGGTTTGGTCCGATAAAGGGAAGACAGTTGAATGTCTCATAAATATCAGTAAAAGTTGGGCTCTTGCAGTGGTAGAAGCAATGGAAACAAAAGAGCGATTGACAACCTCAATGTTGTGAAATAATAATGTCGAGGTGCACGTCGATTGCATTTTGGTTTTTGTGATTGCTCAAGAGTTTGGTAGTCATCATCCTCTTTCACTGAGGGCATATGATTTGATGTTGTAAATATATGTCTATCACTTTGTCTCATATCTATGATGGAAATGTAGATTGACAAATAGTCCTATTTGACATCATAGATGTCATGTTTTCATTATCAAAATCATACGTTGATCTAAACGGGGAATATGTGGGTTGTTAAGGATGCATAAATTCATATATGTATGTCACAATAATAGAACCATCAAACGCTTATGAAATGATCTTGCATCACCTAAAGGTTATGCTGACCTATTATCCACATGTTTTGTTTCCGCTAAAAACGCTTGATGAAACGATCTCGCTTCATGGTGAAAAGAACTCTCACTCCCGTTCGGTATAGATTTTTCTGTTTTATCATATTTTTTTCGTATATTGTTAAAATTGATGTATTTCACTCTATGTTGTCAAATATGGCTTTTCATTATCCTAATAGTAGTTAAGGTAAACCGAAGTTTGAAAATCAAAGTTATGATCTTGAATGAAACTAAGAGCTAGCAAGTTTGAAGATATTTTGTTCCAAATATTAATGTAGTTTGAATGCTTATGAACCCAATTCTCCTAATGCTTACCTCGTGCATATAATTTGTAGAGGTCGTGATCATATGAAATATATGGCATAGGCTAGTGGAAGTCGAACTGCCTCAACACTCTATTCGAAAATTGGAACTCGACAAAAGCAAAATGGATTAATGATGTAACATCGCATCAATATTGACAATCATCCCAAACATCTTACAACACACACAAAGTAATTTTTTCATCTACATATGACCTCCAAATAAATAGTAAAAATAAAAATTATATAAATTTTTTTCTTATAAAATAATAAATAAAATTAAAATTAAAATTTAAGGAACGCATAATAAAAAGAAGTTACTTTAAAATTTAATTCATCAAATTATATATATACCTATTTTTTGCTACTAATGTCGATCTTCAACCTAAACTCTTTAATATTATGCACCAATCCATTTTTTCTATTTTATGCTTCCATTTGTATATCAACTAAAAAATATTCATTAATTATTTTTAAGCAAAATAAATAAAATTCTAATTAATTTAAATCAAAACTAGATAGAGGCAAGAGGAAAATCAACTGCAGTCGACTAATCGGTGTTAAAAATAGAAGTATGTGCCAAGCCCATGATTGTATAACATCAGACATCCACTGATTTCAATTGTATTAATATTATTACAATTAATAACGCCTTGTACATCTCACAGTACAAGAACACTAATATCGTTGATCGCCAACTATTTTGACAAATATTCTCAAATTTTCCAAAAATAAGAGATATTGAGTGTGAACTAGATTATCGGATTTATTCGATACCAAAACACTCTCAATTAACTGCAATATATATGCTAGAGTTGTATACAAACCTTTTTCCTCAGTACTATCTTGATCGAGCGAAAATTGATTATCCAACCATGATAGCCTCAAACGTCGGCATTTTAAATCTGGTTTTACTGTCGTCTTTCCAAGTAATGCATTGAAAAGTTGATCCACCTTGTAATCATTTTTCTGCACCATTGTCATCTCATTTGTTGGGAACTCGAGTTGCATGGTCATATCCTTTAGAGTTATCGTGCATTCTCCACACGGAAAATAAAATATATGCGTTTATGATCTCCAATATTCAATCAATGTACTGATCAAACTCAAGACCAATTTGTACTCTTGATTAATGTTACCTAGTAAAATTCAGCCTCTTGCAAGTTATCTTCAATCAAAGGGTGTAGCTTTTCGGGAATATTGTGTCAACGACAAAGGATTCAAATAATAATAATTCATGAAACTAATCAATTAACCATAAAATAAACTTCTCGCATTTAACAATAATTCATTCTTAAATTAAATATATTATTATTTTAAATAATAATGACACAATCATTCTCAAATGGCTAGAAATATATTGATCATCAAGTCTCATATGATTTATTTTTTCCATTTAACTGAATCTGTAAAAAATAATATTTTTAAAATTAAATAACAATTAATTTAATTAGTAAAGAAATCAAAACCTAAACATTACATTAATTTAAACAAAAATAATTTACATTCTTCAAATCTTTTCTCCTTTAAACAGAAAAGTTAATCTCTCTTAAAAAAATCTCTCTTTTCTTTCTTCTTTTCCCATACAAAACTACTCTCTGTATTAATCACATATATATCCTGAGTCTCATCTCATCCCCTCCCTCACTATTATTGTCGCCCCAAATATTTATCCTCAAATGTAGTCACTCGTAAATGTTACCCTCCCATGCAGTCACTCGTGAATGCACTACAGTAAAATTATTCTTTAGCGACGTTTTTTTAGTCCTATAACGTCGTTTTTTAGTCCTATAGCGACGTTTTTAAGCGTCGCTAAAAGCACTTGCGGCGATAGCAAAAACGTCGCAAGAAGCGTTGACCATACTAGCACCGCTAAAGTTAGCGGCGTTTGTGAAAAAACATCGCAATAGGTCGAGATCTATAGCGGCATTTTTGGAGAAAACGCCGCAAAAGGTCGGGTCTATAGTGGCGTTTTTGGTACAAACGCCGCAAAAGGTCAAGATCTATAGCGGCGTTTTGGAACAAACGCAACAAAGGTCGAATCTATAGCGGCGTATTTAGAACAAAAGCCGCTAATTACCGCTCTTGTTCTAAGATTATTTTATATTTGCATATTTCATTTCTTCTCTACATCACCTAAATTTAATATCATGTAGCTTTATCTAATTAACATCAAACATAAATTTAAATAACAAAATGAATTAAAATTTATAAACATTAAAATTAAATGTAATGTAGTTTTACATTGTTCTCTAGAATTTAGTCTAGGTACTTTCACTTTCAATTAAAAAAATATTATTCACTAGAATTTAGTCTTCATTGCTCCTTCGTATGAGTCTTCCCACCGCTTGTCACGCCATAACAAAATGGTGCCTGTGAGCAAAATTTAACATTGTAAGGTAAAAGAACAAGTTCTGAGAAAATTTAACACTCATAAAGTGATGACCATGTAGGATAGCTGTAGCTTCTATGGAGCATTTAATAACAGGGGATTAATAGAATTAAAAAGCATTGTAATGTTACAACTGGTTCCACACCAACGAGCTGAACAAAAAGACATGAAAGGGGCAATATAAGCCATAGAAAGCACACTTGTGTACAAACATGATTTAGTAATTGAAGCCAGAATTTATTTGGGCATCAGAAAATCTAACCTTAATGTCGGGATTCTGCTCTTTGAGATACTTCCCTGCTCCTGTTACAGTGCCTCCGGTCCCAATACCTGAGACAAGTATATCTATCTTCCCTCCAGTGCCTTTCCATATCTCTGGTCCAGTTGTCTCATAATGGACCTAAATCAGGAAAGAAGAATCAGATGACGGCACCCTCCTACACTCCAACAACCAAAATATGCATGCAAAGTGTTTTGCAATGATACCTTTGGGTTGGCAGGGTTTTCAAATTGCTTAAGAATGTAAGAATTAGGTGTCTTTGCATGAATTTCTTCAGCTTTCTGAACAGCCATGAATGCCAATCCTATACCGGTATTACCACTGGTTGGCTCGATCAGGACACTCTTCAGCATATAGGACAAGGAAATTGTTTTGAGTTAAAGCTTCTCGGTTAAGTTGATAACTCAAAACTACAGGGTAATAATAACACCGACACATCCTTACTTTTACACATAAAAATGTTCAGATAGAATTAAAAGGAACAAACATAGAGCCGTGTCGCTCCAACTCTTCGTTTTTCTTAAAGTACCCATGTTCATAGTGGCATAAGACACTAGAGAAGCCAATGCATAATTTTACTTGCAAAGCGAAGGTGATCTAACATTAACTTGACAATTCGATTACATAAATCTCTAGGAGAGAAATACCAACCTCACCCGGATTAATGAGACCCTTCTCCTCTGCATCCGCAATCATACTATATCCGATCCTGCAAAGAAAAGAAGAGTTTGCATCTCATCAAAGATTATATATACTCCAGTCCTACATAACTGATAGCAACATAATAGGCATAGTGAACGATGAAATCTTGTTCAGCGTATTATACGACACAACTTTCAAATGGTAAAGCGGAAATAGTTTAATACCTGTCCTTGACACTGGAGCAGGGTTCCATTGCCTCCAACTTAGCAGCAATTTTAGCGACGGATCCATCGACAACGTTGTTTAGATAAACCAGAGGTGTTTTACCGATCAACTTTTTATATCAAATCCAACAAGATTAACGAGGTTACCAATTATTTTCTTAAATTAAACAAAACATAAACTGAAGTAAATTTATTAATAAAGATGAACACTGGCTTACTTCAGTGACATCTTTGGCAATTAAAGTCGTGTCCTCCATTTCTTCTCAAGGTACTGCACAAGCATTGCAGAGCAAAATTGTTAAGCAAGACAAACTAAACTGACATAAAATTGATACAATTCGAATAATTTAAGAGTAATAGCAATTAGTGAGATTTCAAAATATTTGGATTTAACTACAATTAAAGTACAAAACAGACTCTTTATGAAAGTGTAAAAATTCCCCTGAAAGTTACAGTAACCAAGCAAAAAAAATGAAAATTTAGTAACCAACGAAAACCATAAATCCAACCATAAACACACACACACACAAAATTAGAATTTTACAGATTTTAAAGTACCCAAATTTCCAGATTACAACTTTTCCAAAGAAAGGCAGTCTTTCTGCAGCTTCAAATAAAAAGACCCAAAACGCTCCTGACCATTCCCTAAAACTAGGTCCAAAGTAGACCTAGGCACATCCAAAAACCAAGTAATTAGTCATGAAGGAGAAGAAACATGGTTACAAGAAACACATCAAAGAACCGAAAACGAGTCTAAATAAACGAGTCATGGAGGAGAGAAGATGAAACATTTTTATATTTTAGAAAGGGGAAGCGGGAATGGAAAAATAGGTGAAGGGGAAAAATGAAATAGGGTTAAAGAGGCGTGGGATTTAGAAACTTTAAACTTACGGCGTTTGTAAACACAAACGCCACTAAAGTACGAGTCTTTAGCGGCGTTTGTAAAAAAACGGCTCTAATGTACGAGTCTATAGCGGTGTTTGTATAAAAATGTCACTAATGTACTAGTCTATAGCGGCGTTTGTACAAAAATTCTACTAAGTACAAGCCTATAGCGGCATTTGTAAACACAAATGCCACTAAAGTACAAGTCTATAGCAGCGTTTGTATAAAAACGTCGCTAAAGTTACCATTTTGTGGCGTTTGAAATGTAAACGCGCTATATATTTAAATTTAGTGGCGTTTACTCTTAAACGTAGCTACAAACGCCGTTGTAGAACAGTTTTGCTGTAGTGATGTTACCCTCCCATGTCGTTACATGTGCATTGTCACCCGTGAATGATACAGCTGGCCAATCTGAAACAAAGACACACTACAATAGGTGTGTCCCTAAATCCCATTACCGAAAACGCGACACACTATGAAAGTCATACTTCGAATGCGTCTTCCTAGTGTCTTGTAACAATTATCCCATTCAAATAAATAATTTTGTGCATTATTTCAGTTATTTTTTCAATTAGAATACCCTAAAAAATTTGCCAAGTACTGATGCTGAAAATATTAAATAATTATTTTAAATAAAAATAAACATCTAAAATAGAAAAAAAATGAATACATATTTTTCCATTAAGCCTAAACTATATATATATATATACATAAAGACGATTAAAGTCTGGACAGAGATGAGCGGAGGAGGGAATTTCCAAAACCATGGAGTGGAGCCACCACGTCACAGTCACTTTCCAAACGAAGCGAAGCGTATCATATTAAGTGGGAAGTGTCATGCCAATGATTCATTTCATGTGGTGAAGATGAGCTGATGCTGTGCCTCTTATAACAGCATCACTTGCCCCCTTTTCTTTTCTTTTCTTTTCTTTTCTTTTGGAGCATTAATCAAACCCCAACTCCCACAAGCAATTTTGATGGGCCTGAATTTGCAAATGGATGCTCACTCCATTTCACTAACCCATTTCTAACCTCTGAGTCGCCCTCCACGACTCGGGCGCCTCAACTCTTTCGAGTTAAAACCTTTGTTTTTCTCTCCCCTCTCCACCCGCTTCCTTCCTCTCATTTCCTACAATCTCCAAATCCGCTGCGTCGCTAATCACGACCATCGCCACCATCATTATCATCATCATGGTTCTGGTAAGTTCAATGGTCCCCAGAGGGCTGTGATCGAGTTCGCTAAAGCCATTCGATGGATGGACTTGGCCAATTACTTGAGGAAGCACCTTCATCTCTGCTGCTGCGCCACTGCACTGTTTATTGCTGCCGCTGCTTGCCCTTATTTGGTCCCCAAACCATTTACCAAGCCTCTCCAAAATTCCTTCCTTTTCCTCGCTTTCCCTCTCGTCGGGGTAAAACTCCATTCCTCTTTTATGTTCCCTTTGGTAGTTAATTCTTTCATCAAAAACAGTGTTTTCAGATAATTTAATTTTTTTCAATTTTTTTTAAATAACTGGTAATTTTGTTTGATTCGATATTTGATTTTACTGTACTTTAAATCACCTTTAAGTGTTTTGCGTTTTTTTTCTGTATGGGTCAGGTTTCATCGGCACTTGATGCCATCACTGATATTGCTGGTAGAAAAGTGAACATTCATGTGCTCATGGCACTTGCTGGCTTGTCTTCTGTTTTTATGGGGAATGCCTTGGATTGTCTCAGGAAAGGCGGGTTAATATACGGTTAATATACGGTATTACCGGATATATTAAAAGATATTTAATAAATTCGGTTTAGCACTACCAGAAATATTGACTAATAATAATGTAGTAGGTCTAAGTCATGAAGAAATATTAAAAAATTGTGCAACTGGCAAACTTAACTTGTCGGTTCGTGTCGATCCAAATTAAAAATGTGTCGATCCAAAACGATATAACAGGTAAAACTATAACAAAACCGATATTGAAATGATAAAACCGGTAAAGCGCTACCGAATACATCTAAAGTGTCGGTACTTTAATATAAGGATCGACACTTCGTGAATTTAAAAGAGAAGCAGTTTTAAATCCTATAAAGTGTCAATACTTTTAAAAAATGTATCGATCCAAAACGATATACCAGGTAAAAATATGATAAAACCAGTATCAAAATGATAAAACCGGTAAAACGTTACCGAATATATTGAAAGTGTCGATACTTTATATAAGGATCGACACTTTGTGAATTTAAAAGAGAAGCAGTTTTAGCGCCTATAATGTGTCGATACTTTAAAAAAATATATCGATCCACAACGATATAACAGGTAAAAATATGATAAAACCGGTATCAAAATGATAAAACCAGTAAAACGATACTGGATATATTGAAAGTGTCGATACTTTCGTAAGTACGTGTAATAAATTATCGACACTTTCAAAGAAATAGGTAATTATCCTTTCGAAAGTATCGACACCTGACATAAAAGTATCGACACTTTTGTATTTGTATCGATTAAATATAAATAACATATCCGATGAAAATATAAAGGCCATATCTAAATATCCTCTGAAAATCGATAGAACGGACGAGTTTTTGAAATCGAAGCGTAATTGTTGCTGCATTTCAGAAGGCGTTTCTAAAGCGATGTTTGTTTATTTGTTGATGCAGTCGAATCGAAAAGTATGTTGTCGAAACCCTAGTTTTTTATTATTACAGTAATCGCGAATAGGGTTTTTATGTGTTATTTGGGGTTTTGGAGTAAAGAAGCATTTGGGACCGATTGCAGGTAGAAAGTGATATTGAAGGTAAAATATAAATGTCGATACTTTTATTAAATATTATAGGTAGAATATGATATTATAGGTTGTATAAATGTGCCGACACATTTTTTAGTGACCATTCAAATTCTTTTGAAGAAAACTGTTTTACCACAAGAGTAGTTATCTATATTTGTATATTGAATAAGGTGTATGCAACAAAATAATTTGATTTGCGTAAACTGATATATGAAGGAAAAATGGAGTCAATGGGTTGGAAAATTGTTGGTGGCGCAGATGACTTTGAAATTGAGGCCGAGACTCGAAAGCAACCAAATGGTGGATATATGTACTTCTAGTAAGTATCAATGTCTTTTTGTTATTATTGTTGAAATGGTAATTGGATTAAAGTATCGATAAACTTTAAATTGATTACAAATTTTAAATGTTGACAGTATGGCCGAATGCAAAAGGATGAAGGAAGATGGCACACAGAGCGGTTTGGTATGTAAAATGAAATTGACATTGAGTAGTATTTAGTGTTAATGTATTGATTAAGAAACGTTTATGTTTAATATTAGGTGACAAAAGATGTGAGGTCCAAATGGAATTCAATGAGTGATGCTGAAAAGGAACCTTACATCACACAGTCAAAGAATGATAGTAAAGAATACAAAGAACGGAGGAAAGCACATGAAAATAAGGTATTCATTAAACTTGTAAATACGTTGATACAAAATATATAAGAACTATAACATTATATATTGTTAAAAAAATGTAGGAAGTGTCCACAAGATGCAGCATTAAAAGGGTGAATTCATTAATTAAACACCTTAAGGAGAAGGGTCAGTTGAATGTGCTGGGAGAAATAGGTTTTGGATCGTTGGTAGGAGTAAGGGATCGACCTATTCGGAGGGAATTGTGTCGATCCTTGATGGCGCAATTTGATGTCAGACAATGTATTGCTAAGTATGGTGATTTTTCATTTCCTCTCGGGATCCCATGTGCTGCAGCCGTATTGGGGGTAGAAAATGAAGGCAAAAGTGTTGTAGAAGTCTGTAAGAGTAAGGACTGGAAAGCACTTGCCTCCAAATATGATTTGAAGCAGAAGGTGACATATGCTGAAATTGAAGAGGAAATAAAAAGTGGATCTTACGTTGAGGATGAGCTGAAGGCCAGAGTTCTATTATACCTTATCGGTATCTTTCTTTGTCCAACAGGTCATACGTCAACGAACAAGGAACATATGAAGCTCATTTGCGATGAAGGCTTGAAGGGTGAATTCAATTGGGCTGAATATATCCATGTTTGTTGCGTAATTGCAGCAGCAGGCGTTGGATGCCAACAGCAAAGAAAGTGTTGAGAGTATTGCTACCTTCTGGGTCCCATATTGAATAACTATGTGAAATTCACCGACTGTGAGAAGGTAAGACACCATACCAATTGCAAATGATGTTTTCGGATATAGAATGTTGAATTTTGTCAAATTGGGTGTGAAATTTATTGCAGATCATGATCACAATAAACTACCATAATTCACATTGGTATCTGTTGGTGTTGGATATGGTAGATCGTGTTGCAATAATATATGATAGTATGTTTACAACTGAAGCAGCTAAACAGAGAGTGAAGGATGCTAAGAGATTGGTATGTATGTATGTATGAAAGGACATTATGTAAATTATAATGCATAATTTTTTTGGATCATAACTTCTTCTATTTTAATGCAGATTAAAATATTAGATTTTTATAATAAGAAACACATTTTGGTTGAATCCTGTGGATCTCTAGGAAAGTATCCCTTGAAAAATTTCAAATTTGTGGAGCATAAGAAGAATAAGCAATTGAATGGGTATGAGATGTTATCACAAATAGAAAGCTTAATTTATGCAGTATTCATCATAATTGACATGTGTGGTTTTCAAATTTTGTAACAAACATGATTGCGGCATGTATGTGATGATGTGGATGGAATCAATTGGTTCTACAGGGGCAACTGGTGATTTTGTAAGTGAAAAGAAAAATTCGTTTGTGGTAAAATTGTTAAAAGTCGTAGATTGAATGCTGTAGTTTACAATACTTAACGTTCTGACAATTTGAATATAGGTTGTTGGAGAGTGGGATCGATCGCAAATATTAAACGATCTCGTAAGCCACAATCAAAATCAACGAAGACAGGAGATAACAAAAGCTGCCATGATACATAAGAATAACAAAAGGATGCAATGACATGAATGTAGGGTTAATTTTGTATAAGATTTATAATTTTGTATACGATTTATAATTTTGTATGTGAATATAATTATGAATGAGATGAGAAAAGTTAGCAGTATGTTGTTGTACATGTTTCTTATACACATTAAGGGTCATGTTGATACTTACGATATATGGAGATTGTTGTCTGTATTATACCAAATGTCATCATAATTGTCATCATGTGCGAGAATGAATGGCCATTCCATATATATTGAGGGTATGTACAATAACTACAAAATTCATTTTAAAGTAAAAGGCAAATTTACAATATGGCAAACATGGTGCAACCATAAAGTATCGATCCATATATAAAAAGTGTCGATCCCATAAACATCGAAACCCAAAAGTATAATGTAATAGGTAATTTTTCAATCTAATCGGTACAAGTATACCAGTTTTATGAGAGAATAGGTCTAAATAATGTATCGACACTTTTGTAGTTTGTGTCGATATTTTTGGTCCAGAATGAATGGCAAACAGGGTGCAACAATAAAGTGTCGATCCATATATAAAAAGTGTCGATCCGATAAACATCGAAACTCATAAGTATAATGTAATAGGTAATTTTTCAATCTAACCGGTACAAGTATACCGGTTTTATGAGATAATAGGTCTAAATAATGTATCGACACTTTTGTAGTTTGTGTCGATATTTTTGGTCCAGAATGAATGGCAAACAGGGTGCAACAATAAAGTGTCGATCCATATATAAAAAGTGTCGATCCCATAAACATCGAAACCCATAAGTATAATGTAATAGGTAATTTTTCAATCTAACCGGTACAAGTATACCGGTTTTATGAGAGAATATGTCTAAATAATGTGTCGACACTTTTGTAGTTTGTGTCGATATTTTTGGTCCAGAATGAATGGAAAACAGGGTGCAACCATAAAGTGTCGATCCATATATAAAAAGTGTCGATCCCATAAACATCGAAACCCAAAAGTATAATGTATTAGGTAATTTTTCAATCTAACCGGTATAAGTATACTTGTTTTATGGGAGAATTGGTATATAATATGTATCGACATTGTTTAATTTTTGTCGATACTAATTTAAATATCAAGTGTTTTTCCACCGTTCATTATATATAGTACTCTAAATCGAAAAACCCGTAACTCTTCCTCTCCGAAGAATACTAGCGTTATCATAACAGTGACGATCAGATATTCAGGTAAATTTATCGATATTTTATGGGTTTGATTGATTTCTATATTGGAGTTTTTTTCCTGAATGTGTTTGTGTTCCATTGTAATAGCATCCAACCAAAATGGCTCCAAAACGTCAGCGTCAGAAGCGCGGTCTTTCTCAAAGCTCTTCTCAACCCAGTTCTTCTCAACCACAACCTCCTTCTGAAATAAACGATTCTTCTGAGGAAATCAGGTCCTTCGAAACTCTGAACTTTAGATCCGATATGGAGAAACAAAGATGGCAGACGAGTTTTAAAGTAAGGAAGATTCGTCCCGAACGTGTCATTGACCTGGGTTTCTTGTTTGATGATAATATGCATTTAGTTTTAAATCCATATTTACATCTTGGGTTGGCTTGAATTCCTTGGTGTAAACCAAGATATTATCCCAACCTAGTTAGAGTCTTCTACAACAATGTTTCCTTACAGCACTAGCCTAATAAGACTAATATAATAGGAATTAATACACATGTCATGGGGAAGGATATATATATCTCCGGAAACTATTGCGGAGGTTTAGGTGTAGCGAATAAAGGGGATTCAGATGAAATGGTGTAGATTGGTCTACAATTAAACGGGTTGCTAGAAATAGCCCAATTCACCTCGATGTAGAGTCGAGAGTGTTTCACAAAATGCTCACATGGTATATCCGGCCTAGTGGGGGAAAACATTCAACGCTTCGAGACAGCGATTATTGGTGGATAACAAAGTATAAATCCAAATCCAAAACGGCTCCAAATATTGCAAAACTCATATTTAATACAATTGTATATATGGTCACAAAGGGAGCAACAATTTCAACTACACTACCATATGGATGTGTCATCACCCATCTGTTGAAGAAGAAGGAAGTTGATTTTTCGCATGACGCCCCTGTTCGATTAACCCGCAAGATTGACATGGTATTTATTAAAAAAGCGGGATTATGATTTTGTTGAAAAACTCGGTTGGAAGCGTGTCAAGGAGGTCGGATTAGATCAAGAGAGGGAGGAAATGGACCCCGTTGGCCATGAAGAAGAGCAACCAAGTGGAGACGCAATGATGGAAGAAGCTCCAGTTGCAGAGGATGTCACAATTAAGACCGTGATGGAATACATGGTCAATTTTCGGGAGCATATTGATTCCCTTGTGAGTGGAATGCGATCCGATATTTCATCATTGCAACATGAAGTCTCCATGTTGCGTGACGAATTACGTCAACGACATCAAACGAGTTAGGTAATTCATTATTTATGTTTCTAAACATTTACACGTTCTAAACTGTATTTTATTTTCTTTTAACAGATGTGGACAACCAAGCGGTCAATGAAGATGAAGCTGACGATGAAGATGACGATGAAGATCACGACGATGATGATGATGATGATGATGATCCAAACAAGTATATCGTGTCTGCAACGCCGCCTTCAAGAAAACTTTTAATTTTTGATCTCAATGGTGTCCTTGCCTACATCCCAAGACTGCCTGCAGGTTTTAATTCTATTCTTTTGTATCCATTATTTTAACATATAAGCGTAGAACTTTAATCTCATTTTCTTCATGTTGTAGATGTTGTCCTCAGAATAGGATTATTTGAATTTATGGAATTTTGTGTCGACAATTTTGTTATTGCCCTTTGGTCTTCAAAGATGAGGTTAGAACATGTTTGGAGCAATTGAATTACTGTAGTCAAAATCGTTAATATACATTTGAATGTTAACATTCAAACTTGATTACAATCTCAGGCATAACGTCGACCGTGTACTTGAGAAACTACCTTTATTTTCTGAGCATTTTCTATTCGTGTGGGTAAGATGAATGTCATTACAGTTTGCTGACTTTTCGTTGTCTATGATTCCTACATATTTATGTTCGACTGTTTGTGAACAGGATCAAGCAAAATGCAAAACATACGATACTGTTACCTACTGTAAAGATCTCAATGATGTTTGGAACGCGTGTCCAGATTTTAACGAGCTAAATACACTTTTGGTCGATGATTCAGCGGAAAAAATGATTTATAATCCGGTAAGTTGCATTTATGCAATATGTTTTTCCAGTTGAACATGTGTTCAGACATTGATTATTTTAACAACTTATGTGTTTATATAGAAATACAATTACATATGTCCATATACCTTTGACGCTACTTCTCATTCGAACGACAATGCTCTAGGTATGACACAAATTTATTCATGCTTATGCGAATTTAGTTTATTGTTAGTAAAATTGCACCTCATTAGTTTGATAATTGAAATTATTTATGTATGTCCTCAGAAAAAGGCGGAAACATACGAGAGTATTTGGAAAATTTGTTGAAGGCCTCTAATGTTTCGGACTTCGTTAGAAATTACCCTTTTTCATCGGATTAATTTCGTTTGTCGGTACATTATTTGAACATTCTTGTGTATGTATATTTTGGTGTGATTATATTGTGTGTATATTTTCATTAATTATTCCATATTTGCTTCTCTGTATACATATACATTTGAGGATTGTTGAAATATCAATACTAGTTATTAATGAATTTTACATCTGCTTGCAAATGTATCGAAACACATTACTATATCATTGTTTTCCATTATATCCACAACAAAGTTTTCACACTTTTTAATATTGTGTCGGTACTTTATGTCCAGAATGGAAGAAAAATGTGTCGATACCTTTTCAAAAAGTGTCGATTGAAAAAAAATCGGAACCCATAATTATAATGTAATAGATAATTTTGTAATATAATCGGTATAAATATACCGGTTTTATGAGCGAATAGGTCTACAACCTATATCAACACTTTTTAATATTGTGTCGGTACTTTATGTCCAGAATGGAAGAAAAATGTGTCAATACCTTGTCAAAAAGTGTCGACATTTACACATCGGAACCCAGAATTATAATGTAATAGATAATTTTGTAATATAACCGGTATAAATATACCGGTTTTATGAGCGAATAGGTCTACAACCTATATCGACACTTTTTAATATTGTGTCGGTACTTTATGTCCAGAATGGAAGAAAAATGTGTCGATACCTTGTCAAAAAGTGTCGACATTTACACATCGGAACCCAGAATTATAATGTAATAGATAATTTTGTAATATAACCGGTATAATATACCGGTTTTATGAGCGAATAGGTCTACAACCTATATCGACACTTTTTAATATTGTGTCGGTACTTTATGTCCAGAATGGAAGAAAAATGTGTCGATACCTTGTCAAAAAGTGTCGACATTTACACATCGAAACCCAGAATTATAATGTAATAGATAATTTTGTAATATAACCGGTATAAATATACCAGTTTTATGAGCGAATAGGTCTACAACCTATATCGACACTTTTTAATTTTGTGTCGGTACTTTATGTCCAGAATTATAATGTACTAGATAATTTTGTAATATAACCGGTATAAGTATACCGGTTTTATTAGCGAATAGGTCTACAACCTATGTCGACACTTTTTAATATTGTGTCAGTACTTTATGTCCAGAATGGAAGAAAAATGTGTCGATACCTTGTCAAAAAGTGTCGACATTTACACATCGGAACCCAGAATTATATTGTAATAGATAATTTTGTAATATAACCGATATAAATATACCGATTTTATGAACGAATAGGTCTACAACCTATATCGACACTTTTTAATATTATGTCGCTAATTTTAAGTAACGCGGTTTTTCTTCCTTCATTCAAAATATTTATATGTACATGTTTCTTATACACAATAGGAGTCATGTTAATACTTACGATATATGGAGATCATTGTCATTCCATTCCGTCTTCGAAAAAATCAGTTGATGTAGGTTGTGTGCTTGTACTCAAACTGAGCTTGACTTGAGGACATGTTAGTTTGTTATGTCCCTCACCGTTGCAATACCCACATCGCCTAATTTTCTTCTCGACCTTGTTCTTCGGCACTTCTTTTCGCTTGCGTTGTTTTCGTTGAGGGTCACGAACGTTGTTTACTAAAATGCTCTGGTTGACTGAATCATTCAAACCAAACGAGTTTTCTAATTCTTCTATTAGTTTTTTCATCTCATCTCTTGCGGTTTTGAAAGACTCGTCTGTCTTTGATGCAATGTAGCATAACCTACTTGACGTTGAATGTAGAGCAGCGAACCTTGCCATTTGCATCACTTCTGGAGACACATTCAAATCAACATAACTGGGTGCAGAAGCCTTCGCATCATTAGTCCACCTACTTTGAATCAAAGTCCCGGGAAAATATGTGTAGTCCAAGTGCTTCAAAATGTGAAGTTGATGGCGACACGAAAGTCCAACGGTCTCGAATTTTTTGCAATAGCAAATTAGAGTTTTCGTACGAGAATCAAAACTAATTTCAAATTTCCTATTTTTTTCTGCGTACTTTGACAAAATATAATGTTGACATTCATATGATAAGGACTTAATCTCTGCCTCAATCCGGTACAATGTCTCCCGTATAAGTTCATCTTGGAACACACGAAAAGATTCGCGGGTAAAAATCGAAGCGGCATGGCTTTCAAGGTCGACCAGTTTTGTGATCTGGAAGGGCTTCGTATGGGAACTTAAGTAATCCGCTTTCAACTCGTTCATACGCATTCTACTAATTCCATCTTCAATTGCATGAACAACATCTAAATATGTCTTCTTGTGTTTCAGTGCAATAGCTAGTGAAGCATTCATAGACTCACACCTTTGTGTTGAGTGAATATTGACAAAGAAATGACCGGTTAGATATGCTTGTGCCCATAAGTGTTGTGTATTTCCCTTCTCAATCACCCATGGATGCTTTTGGACGTTGAATTCTGAAACAACCGAACGCCATTGAATATCAAATTCCTTGGTTGTCCACCAGGAAGCCATGCATTTTGAGAATGCTGCTGTAAACTTTGGGTCACCAATGTTAGCTTGTGCATTGCGAGAAAGATGTCAAGAACATAATCTGTGCTTATCATAAGGGATAATAGATTTGATAGCCCTATGCATTGCCCTATCCCCATCGGTGACAACTGAAATAGGTGATTTATTCATCATGGCTTCTAAAAAATTCTGTAGCACCCACTCGAAAGATTGAGACATCTCGTCAGCGATTATGGCAGTGGCAAACACA
Organism: Hibiscus syriacus; assembly: GCF_006381635.1. Lineage (NCBI taxonomy): Eukaryota > Viridiplantae > Streptophyta > Magnoliopsida > Malvales > Malvaceae > Hibiscus > Hibiscus syriacus. The sequence continues at coordinate 51,905 of NW_024062836.1, read as the reverse complement.
ATTGTGTTATGGTGATGATTGACACCAACAATAGGCATAATTGGTCGACCATACAAATTATCTTTGTATGTTGTGTCGAACGCAATTACATCACCGAAGCATGTGTAATCCGATCTCGATATAGAATCCGACCAAATAAGATTATACAATGCCCCCGATTCGTCTACCGAGTATGTCATAAAAAACCCGGGATCATCATGTTTCTTATAATCAAAGTAGGCAATAAGTGCATTCACATCCCCATCGACGATTTCCTTTGCTTTACCTCTTTGAAGTGCATTGTAGAGGTCTTTATGTGTAAATCCAACATTATGATAGCCCCCTGCCTGCTGCGTTAAATAGTTCATTACTTGTGACGTGCCAATACCGACCTCTTTCAATGTTGTTGCCTCATCGATATCAGCCTTACTTACAGCTCTATTAGAACGCATAAATGGTGTCATAGCAGGTGTGCACAATGCATGATTATGTTTCTGATCAGACTTACTTATAACCCACTGATCGTTTGTATTTGTTGTTGTAACTACGACTCTAGCCTTACATCCTGTTCTTGTGACTGGCGTATGAGCACGTTAATTATCAACAGTATTGACTTTTGATACTCGAAACCCTTCTTTGGAACAACAAAATTCTTGTGTCTTCACATTCCCTTCCACGTCAAGCCGTGTTATTCCCTTACGTGCACTAAACCCATGTTCCCGTGTGAATCCCTTGTAAAAGTACCAAGCTTGATCACGTGAACAGAAGAGCTGACCAACCAATCTGTCAGATTCATCAACATTATGTACTTCATGGCATTCCTCGGTTGGCTTAACATTGTCTACATCAGTATTATCTATGGCAAAAATTTTGTTGTGCAAGTTCAGTGGTCCAGCAGTTGATGGAGATGTAAGCAAAGGTTCATTTTTAACATGTTTCAGTCGTGCTGCTTTCAATAGGATGTGGTATTGGTAGTGGTAGTTAAAGGGTGGGTACAACATTAAATTCGCAGTACATATTTAGGTATGTACAATAACTACAAGTATCGACCCAAAAAACATCAAAACCAATAGTTATAATGTAATAGGTAAATTAACAATGTAACAAGTATCGACCCAAACGAGGTGCACGCATAATATATTAGGTCAACATAAAGTATCGACACTTATTAAAAGTATCGATCCCGAAAACATCGAAACCAATAATTATAATGTATTAGGTAAATTTACAATGTAACCGATATAAATATATCGGTTTTATGCTAAAATAGATCAGCATATAGTATCGACACTTGTTAAAGTTGTGTCGATACTTACAGTCTAGAATGAATGCCAAAAAAGGTATACCCTTAAAGTGTCGATACATTTATTAAAAAAGTATCGATCCCTAAAACATCGAAACCCATAAGTATAATGTTCAATAAAACCGGTATAATTATACCGGTTTTATGAGAGAATAGGTCTAAATCATGTATCGAAACTTTTTTAGTTTGTGTCGATATTTTTGTCCAGAATGAAATATTAAAACCAACGAGGTGCAAGCATAAAGTGTCGATACTTACGGTCTAGAATGAATGCCAAAAAAGGTGTACCCTTAAAAAGTGTCGATACATTTATTAAAAAAATATCGATCCCTAAAACATCGAAACCCATAAGTATAATGTAATAGGTAAATGGTCAATGAAACTGGTATAATTATACCGGTTTTATGAGAGAATAGGTCTAAATCATGTATCGACACTTTTTTAGTTTGTGTCGATATTTTTGTCCAGAATGAAATATTAATGCCCAACGAGGTGCAAGCATAAAGTGTCGATACTTTTATAAAAAGTTTCGACACTTTATGAAATATCGAAACCGATAATTATAATGTAATAGGTAAATTTGCAATGTTACCGGTATAAATATACCGATTTACTTATAAAATAGGTCAATATAAGCGCTACCTATTACATTATATAAGCGCTACCTAATATGTTATTGTACTTGATAATATTTCCCGTTAAATACCTATTTTATTATATAATCGCTATCTATTACATTATATAAGCGTTACCTAATATGTTATTGTACTTGATAATATTTCCGGTTAAATAATATAACATAACCGGTCTAAATTTTAACCGATCACTTGTTTAACCGGTCACGCCGTATATTAGCCATTTTTTAGACGCCGCACCGCAGAACTACCCAGGTTTGCTTCTTTGTTGTGATCTTAAATGTGTTTACTCGCAGCCGAAGAATTTTTTCTAGTCGTTCAATGATTGATGTGAAGGAGTTAAAGGAAAATTATACGGATTCGACATTAGTACTAAATTTGGATGATGATAATTTGCTAAAATGTTTCCGATTTGTCATATCGAAGCATTCCTGAGCATGATGTGGAGGTTGAGCATGATGTGGAGGTTGGCTCCTACATTCTTGTAACACTTCAACACGTACCCGACCAGAATACGAATTCGATATGTCACATTGACTTTTCAAAACCTTTACTTTTATAAAATAGCATAACATTTGGACTTATATTAAAAAAAATATGATCATATACTGTTGAATATGTCCGTTATAACAAATTTAAGGAAAGAAACTTTTTTATGAATAGTACTATACGGTATGAACAATATCATGAACAGTACTGTGAACAATATTGAATAGTATCGTGAACAGTACCGAATGTTAAAATTTGTCAGAATGTTATAGGGGTATCGATATCCTGCTACAGTATACTGATACTCTGCTACAGTAATTTCGGCCAATATATATAAAACTCATAAAAATTTAACCTTTTATCACTATAAAGTTATCATTTACCTATATACGTTTAAAACATTACAAAACTTGTAATTATATGTCAACTAAATTTTATATAACAAAATACATATTATTCATTTATCTTTTGATCTGACCTTCGGTAAGGAGAACTGGCTTATCTTGCATACTTTTATCAATCTTCATCTTCTCGGAACGTGTGAAACAATCACACGCTAAGTCGTTGATTTAGTGAGACATATAAAACATAATAATAATGTATTTCCTATAAATATGAACATATAATCAAATCATTCAATCATGTCACATGTACTTTATTGTAAAGAGTAATAAATAAATTAGCTGACCCTATTCCCATATGTAATGGGGTGAGGGGGAGGTAAGGTAGTAGGTTGCCCCAACGTCAGGTTGTAAAGAGTAATAACATGATAACATATAACAGTAACAACACTTTTAATATCTGTTATAAGCCCATTTATCAAATGATCTTATACGTATCATTTATGTGTATCATATAACAAACACATATAACATCATATAATTCCTGTGAAACATTTCATATCACTAAAAGCATATAATAACATATATTGTATTTGTTATTATTTCTTTATTAGTCCATATGCATTACTGAGAACTTAGGGTGCGTTTGGCTCACGGAATGTAAAATTACCAGTGGGAATGTAAAATTACCAGTGGGAATGTATGATTACCAGGGAATAGGATTACTGGGAATGTTGTATTTTGTGTTTGGTTGGTTTAGCAGGAATGTAAGATTATCGTGTTTGGTTAAAGGAATAAAAGATTATTGGAATGTATATTTGACCAAATTGTCCTTATTATATATTTGTTTTTTAACAAGTTGAAAAATATTTATATATTTTCTTTAAAAAATTTAAATTCATAAAATTTATATATTTTATTTACAAAATTGAAAATATAAAAATGTTTAATGAAAGGGTAAAATTTTATTTTAACCCTTGAACTTCATATAAAATTTTAATTATAGACTTTTTTTTGTAAATCTAAAATAGTTTAAGGATAAATTTGTAATTTAACCTTCGTAGAATTTTTATTATTCAATGACAGAAGAATGATATTTTTGAAGAAATTTTTTTAAGGGCATTTTAGTCCAAAACGCCTGTAATTCAACAATATCTAAGGAAATGGAGGTAATGACATTCCCAGTAATATACCTCAAAAAATCTACTATTGGTAATAAAACATTACCGGAAATGAGATTCCTGGCCATTCAAACATGGGAATGTGGATTCCATTCCCATGGGAATCTCACATTCCTTGAACCAAACAGCCCTAAGGTATTCGAGTACATTGAGGTTGTGCACTATTGCTGTCACCACAGCTCGTATAAGTCTCACTGAGTGACATATGAAATTTGTCCCGAATGACCTATGTATTTGTCCCGAAGGACCGCTTAGACCCTCGACTCTTGGCATGCCAACTATACTATAGCTCTCGTATCATATACCATGGGCATTATTCTTATGTTTCATATGTTCATGTACTCATGTCATTTCTCTTGTGATCACATATACATTTTCTTCTATCACGTAACACATGTACATGTAATCATTGATCTTATATCATATGATTTTCTCGTATATTCTCATATCTCATTGCCACGTATTCATTTCATATTCATATGTCATATAGTTCATATCACTTTTGCATGTAATCACATAACATATATATATATATATATATGTATATATGTATATGTATATATGTATATATATATATCATATCTTTTTCACATATATTTCCCATATAACTCATCATTTAATTCATATCTTATTCTTATATCATCATATATATGTCATATATGTTCATTCACTTAATCTCTTATGTTCACATATCACATATTACATATTCATGTAATCATATAGGTCATGTCACATATAATAACATATACATATTTTCATTTACTCATGCATATATAAGAATCGCATCAATCATATAACATTTTAGGAGTCACTTCTTACCATAGTAACTCCGTCACTGGCTCATCGCAAGCCAATGTTTGATTAATAACATAAGTACAATTTAAATTGCACTCACCTTAGCCTTGATTTGATTCAATCCTAATTCTTTGATTGTTCTGGAACTTGTTTAGTCTCAATATCTACATAAACATAATTTCCGAGACGATTATCAGAAGCTTAAACCTTATAAATTTTTTTAATAACTTAAGCTAGTTTAATAAACTAAAATTTCATTTTTCCTTTAGGGGTTATCGATACCCTCCCTAAGGTATCGGTACCCTTATTACATTCTGGAATTTTTCGTTCAAGATGGTATCGGTACCTATTGAATGGGTATCGATACTCTTTGCCCAGAAATCACAGTTTAAGCACGAAATTCACTCTTTTCAGCTTCAACACTTCATGTTTCCTCCCCTTTCATGTTCTTAACTTACAAATACAAGCTTAAACTCATTTATATTCATTTATCTCATCTTAAACCTCAAAATCTTCTCCTCTTTATGAACTTCAAGAATTATACCCAATTTTCAACATGTTTTAAATCCAATTCTAACATTTCATTAGATTGATGACAAGTCAAATTCAACTTTCAATTCTTATTATAAACTCTATTTCAAGATTTCACTCAAAAACTTCAAATCTTTAATCTTCTCTAACTCCTTTATCTTTTGATTTTAAGATAACTTAAGCTTTCCTTAAGCTTAGTTATCATCTAATAATCAAAACCAACTTAAATTTCAGCTAATAATCAACAACAAAGAAATCTTACCTTTGTCTTGCTTCCACGGGGAGGAGGAAGAAGAAGGAGAAGAGTTTTCCAGATAACTCTCCCCAAATGCTTATCTCTTTATAAATAGATAATTATCTTTCATTGTCAAATGACCATTTTACCCTTTAATTCCTTTAATAATTACTATCAACTTGCAGGAAATATTTTCAAATAAATCATTAAACTATTCAACTATTCTACTTTTATCACCAAATTCTAAAATTTTACAATTTTGTCACTAACCCGATATTGAGGATGTACAATTCTGGTCACCTCTAGTGAGTTCTGTGATAATAAGAATATGAATTTTATACTGGTTAATATTTTAATGTTTGTTTAGTTTTACTATAGATGTGAAAGTTCAATGATTTGAGATGGTACTTTTCTAGGCTGTTCCTGTAGATTGTGTGGTGTTCCGCCAAGTTAGTGCAACAATTACTATTGAGCATTTGACTGGTGAAATCAAACCATTGGAGGCAAAAGCTGGAGACAGGATTCCAGGTGGGGCAAGAAATTTGGATGGTAGAACAATCGTTAAGGCGTGTTTTCGAGTTTTCAGAACAGTAAATGTAAAAAAGTTCCGACTTATAATAGTCTTTTATCTTCTGAAATTGTTTATTTGAAAAGTAGTAAATTGTTTTCTTACAGGGAACTATTTCTTATGCCATTTCTAGTTCACATCCTTCACTTATGTTTTGGGTTTTTCCGTTGATAAATTCATATTAGGTACTAAAGACGTGGAAAGAATCAACACTTGGCAGGATTGTGCAGTTAACTGAAGAAGCACAATTGAATAAGCCTAACCTTCAAAGGTGGTTGGATGAATTTGGTGATCGTTACAGCAAGGTGGTTGTAGTTTTGTCAGTTTCCGTTGCAGTTCTTGGGCCTTTTCTTTTTAAGTGGCCATTTATTAGCACTGCAGGTAAATCTTATTTTAAGCTGCTTTGCAATTTACTTTAGGTGTTTCTTTATATTGCCTTGCCGATAATGTTGTTACTTGTTAACCATGTATGCACCACTTTTATCTTCTAAGAAAGACCTCTTCTGCTAACATTTTTCAGTTTCTTTTTTTAAAAAAAAAAACATTTCCTAAACAATCGTCCCCCTCCTCCACGAGAAAAAGGGGGGGGGGAGACTAAATATACCCACCTGATGACATTACATGCGTAAGTCCACTTGAACCCAGAACATTGAGGAGTCTGAAACAGCATCGGTGCCAACTGTGATAGTTACTTTGCAACATGTCTGAGTTTTAGTAATCATAATTTCTGATAACTCCATTTGGCATCAGCTCTCGCTGAATATATAATCTTTTTAGTTTGAAGCTTTACTGATAGTATCATTTGTCAATTTCTGTTTTGTCTCTTCACCCGTCTGATGCTTGGTGCTGGTTATGCAGTTTGCAAAGGATCAATGTACAAAGCATTGGGCCTTATGGTGGCAGCATACCCATGTGCCTTGGCTGTAGCTCCGCTGGCTTATGCTACTGCAGTTAGTTCCTGTGCAAGAAAGGTATTGAACACGTTCACATGTAATCACATAGTGTTCACACACACTTTCTATCTTTGTGTCAGCATGGTCTTTCTCAAGTTTATACAAGCCTTTTTTATAAATGTATTTATTTTCATTTGTTAAGATAATGATTGAAGCTCACCGCCTTGCAATGCAGTGTGTTACTATGATTTTTCTGATACCTTAGACTCAGTCTGACCATTGTTATTTTTCTGTTCTTTGATTGAATCAGCTAATATTAGTCTTTTGTTCTGAACACCTTTTTGATTATCTTTCTAGTACCTTTATAAATTGTGTATTCTTGTGTATATGTATTTTGGTTATCATTGCCTTGCACAAGTTTGTTTTAGAGCTAATAGGTTGTTTTCTTTTCCTTGGACTGTGGTAAGAGATCATTGAAACGAGCCTGTTTACTTGGTGATGCTTGTAGAAGGCTAGATTTATTTGATTAACTATTAAAGCACTCTTTGTTTTATATATGAATCATGATGCAACTGACCTTCTGAAGTCTAACTGCTATTCTCTCTCTCTCTGTGGGGGATATTGCTCAAAGGTGGGAAAGTGCTCGGTGCTCTAGCTTCCTGTCACTGTTGCCTTCGATAAAACTGGGACATTGACAACTGGAGGGCTTATGTTTAAAGCAATTGAGCCAATTTATGGGCATCTAACTGGAAACAAGAAGACAAATTTTGCTTGTTGCATTTCCAGCTGTGAAGTAGAAGCACTTGCTGTAGCGGCTGCTATGGAGAAGGGTACTACTCAGCCTATTGGAAGGTATTGCATAAAATGAAATTGTTTGTCCCTTGTATGTTGAGTCTGTGTTCTGTTTAACTCATTCTGTGATCATGGCCCTCTAATAATTTACAGAGGGTGATGACCAATTTCTACTCAACTTGCCATTGTGAATAGTAATGGTCATATTTCTTGTATGAATTAATATCCTAATCTTTCCTGTTACCTTGTTGAATAATTTATCATTCCTTTTATTCCAGGGCGGTTGTAGACCATAGCATAGGGAAAGATCTTCCTTCTGTTTCTGTTGAAAGTTTTAAGTATTTTCCTGGCAAAGGTCTAATTGCTACTCTCAACAGTGCTGAGGTATTGTTTTTACCACCCATACATGTCATTTGTCTCAGTGATATTAAAATTCAATATTAATGAGGAAATAAGTTATCTTCAAGTTTGTTGACATCACTAATTTTCATTTCCGAGCCATTTGAATTATCCATTTTGCTCCTATACTTTCTTTGTTTGCTTTGTAAATTTGTAACTTAACGACAAGTAACATTCTGTCATTGGGGGTTCCTTCTAGTAGAGGATTCAGTGTAAAAGTGACTAAAAGGGTGAAAACAATATTCATTGCCATTTTTCATTTAAAGTGCCTTTCATTGATATATATAGGGGAAAATATGTATTTAGACCTTTAAATTTCAGTTTATTTTGATTTTGTCCTCATTTTATATTATTAGATATACCTTGACCCCCTAAATTAAAATTCTGGCTGTGTCCCTTGACGCATAACTTGAAGAGAGAAAAAAAGGGCAGAAGGACGCATATATTAAGTTGTAAGTTTGATAAACCAAACCCGGAATCAGTGTTGATGAGGTTAAGCAAATACCAATTTCCTAACTTCCCAATCAAACCAGACAAACCATTTCCAACCAACATGTTATGTTATTTTTTTGTATTTCTATGCATTCACAAACAATAATATATATGAAAATGCTCGGAAAGCACCTATAATGCCCTAACAAACATAAAATAAGAACACTTTTGGAGCAAATTGCAAGTTTTTATCAATATAATTTTCCTTTTGCAAGAGATGAGTTTATTCCATGCACTCATTTCGGTATTTATTTTTCATTGAATTTACTTTCAGTGCTAATTTGGTTACTCGGTATTTATTCAATTATCGCAACGCAAAATGTAACACGAATTTGTGATAGTAAATATCGCAATGCGAATTAGAGATCGTATTGCGATTTTGTTGGTCATTTTCGTAAATCCAAAAAAAGTTGATCAAAATCGTATATTATCTGAAATTTTTGGTCACTTATTTTCTCTTAAATTAAATCACTACAAACGCTCGGATTTTAATTTCACTTGAAATCCAACCCTTATACTTTATATTAAATTTGATTGAATCCTTTCGAAAGTTTAAGAGGATTGTTTATAATACAAATTCCAGTGACGCACGAGCATCTGAGATATTGTTGGTTGACGTCAACCATTTAATATTTAAGAGAAACTGGTCATCTTGGGGTGTGTTGTATTCAAAATTCCAGAAACACGGTAATTGTTATGTTAATATGCAAATCCGTTTTAGATTTTGTTTGCCTTCCTAAGAAGGCAGAAATTTGATACCTTCCTCTACTTGAAACATGTACTTAAAAATAATTAACCTTTACGAGAAAAACACAGCCCAGTTTTTTCTCCTCCATTTTTAACTCACTCCATCTTACCCACCCCAACCCGGCTCATAGCCATACCGGCTCATAGCCATAAGATTTCCAAAACACATCCCCATTCCCATTCCCGCTCTCCCCGACACTGCGCCGTTTTGCTCCATCATGTAATTCCTCACCTCTGCCCTTATCATCTCTTGCACCACCGCCATAAACTCCGCACTAAACTTCATCACCCCGCCTCCCCTTTCCTTCCCGGTCGACTCGGCAAACGGCTGATTTGACACCTCCTTCGACTCTGCACCCGGCAAAGACAGGCTCAGTGAAGTCGGGGGTCGTCGTTTGAAGACGCCGCCGCCTCGACTCCGGCAGGCGTAACATTGACATCAACATCAACTCCACCTGCCCTGGGGACGGGCTTGTACACGTGCGACTGCAAGGGTAATAAAACGGGAACACTAGAATCGCTCACATCGGATCCCGATGGGCTCCCGGGGCTCATGTAAAGCCCCGCACTCGCCGATCTTTTCAAGGGTTGCACATCTTCCCCTCCCAGATTACCATCATACCCTCCATTCCCAACGAAATTACATTCTTCCCCAAACGACGACAGGCACTTGCGTTTAAGAGTAGAGTTCCAGTGGTTTTTAATGGCGTTATCCGTACGGCCGTTGAGGAGTCGGGCTATGGTGGCCCACTTGTTACCGAACCTGGCATGAGCTCGGATGATAGTCTCGTCTTCTTCCGGGGTGAAGGCACGGTGCTCAACCTGGGGTGACAGTTGGTTGCACCACCGGAGCCGACAGGATTTTCCGGAACGACCAGGGATCGATGTGCTGATCAAAGACCAGTTTCTGGGGCCATGCTTCTGTACCAGCTTCTGGAGCAAGTCATCTTCTTCTGGGCTCCATGGACCTCCTTTGATCCGATCCATTTCTGTTCTGTTTGATGTGCTGGTTACATCCATGAAATCAAATTCAAAGGCATGCAAAAGGAAGGAAAATCTGGTGCTTTGAATATGCAATTTTTTACTCTTTTGGGGTTGGGGGATTTTGCCTTGCACTTTAGAACTGTAGAGGTTGGCAATGGAGGAGGAGAATATATAAGAGAGGAGAGGGAAGTAACCGGTTGAAACGGTGAAGAGGGAAGGGAGGAGAAGCGTTATGGGTACCGATTGTTCCAGTTAAACGGTTGGGGGAAAAGGGTTTGGGATACAGCTGGCTAACGGACACGCGTCACATCTGAAGTGCACTGATTTGCACAAGTCACACTCTTAATATCTTGCTTTCTTTTTTCAGCATTTTGCGGACTCTCTAACCTGGGAGCGTCTGTCCCACTGTCCCTGTGCTGCGTTTTATAAAGTGTGGGATTTACGGAGCGAATCTCATCATTTCAATTTCAGTTTTGCAGCCTTCTTTTAATTTTTTATATTTGAATTATTAATCATATTATATTTATTTTGGTAAAGGCGTGCATTTCTAAATAAGTTTTTTTAGGTGAATTTATTAAGTAATTTTATTGATTAAAGTGATATTGTTATTTTTAAGATAATTTTTCTCAAAAAAAATCATTTTGATTAATTCTATTTACCTGTAAGACATCATTTTATTTTTATTTATCGATCTAACACGTTTTGCAAGAACGACGATTCATGTACCGTACCTTACGTTGATCTGGCGTCACGTGATATAAGGTGTGACCATGCATCGCGTCTTGTAAAACGTGTAAAAAATGAGTGTTAATTTTATAAATATTTTTAAAATGATGCCTAATATATAATTAATTTTTATTAGGGTGATATTTGTGTAAAAACATCAACTTTATTTATTTATTTTTTGTGTGTGAAAAAAATTTCTACATTAAAATCTTTAAATATTATTTTAAAAATTATTTTATAACTCGACAAATTATAATTTTTGTATGAAATTACACAATACATATAATTTAGTATATGAAAACTTTGAAGGTAAGTATAGAAAAATTAATTGTTTAAAAATATAAAAAATATTAAAATAAACTTTTAATTACAATTGAGGAATCAAATGAATTATTATTTATTAATTATTATTTTCTAACAACAGTTAATAATTTTATTCATTTTTAATAAAATTAAAATTTAATATTTATTTTATATTTTTAAAAATTAATATTAGAAAGAATATTTTAAATAAATATGTAATATTTTTAGCTTTACATTCTATTTTTATTAAATTTTATTCACTTTTAATTCTTTTTATTGTATTTTTATATATTTTTTAAAAAAATAAATAATAATTCATTTGATCTCTCAATTATAATTAAAAGTTTATTTTAATATTTTTTTTATTTTTAAATAATTAATTTTAAAAGTCAATAAACATTATTAATTATTGTTAAAAATAATATCACATAAAAATAAATAAATAAATAAAGTTGACGTTTTTACACAAATATCATCCTAACAAAAATTAATTACATATTAATTACCATTTTAAAAAATATTTACAAAACTAACACTCATTTTTTTTTACTGTTTCACAAAACACGGTGTATGAACCGCGCCTTATATCACGTGGCGTAAGGCGCGATGCATGAGTCAGACCTTCTTATAAAGAGTGTTCGATCGAAAAATAAAGATGAAAAGATATCAAACAGATAAATAAAGTTGATTAGGATAATTTTTAGGAAAAATCGCCTATTTTTAAAGGTTTTTAGCGTAAGTTTTATATTTATAACTTGTGAATATTATTAATAATTAAAAAAGTTTTTAAAAAATATTATTTTACAATTACTTGAAAAGATAATGGCAGTTTAGAGCGTGAGATGTACGCTCTAGAGAAGAAGCGTAGCATAGGGTAGCTTTTCGTTCTCTGTTCTGGAAGTTACAGAGACAACCCCGAACTCTGCTTACCATAGTCCATAATTCATCACGGAAGCATTTTTATTTTAATAAAAAATGACAAAATATGATAACGGTTGGGGGAAGCTAGCCTATACAGGCATTTTATTAATATTTTTTTACAACTATTTTAAAAATAAAGAAAGAAAGAAGGGCCGAAGGGAAGCTAAACGATAAGATTGGTCGCCGAATTGGAGAGCGAATCATTCATTACTGCTTTTTCTACCAATTCCAGGTTGTGAACCTGGCTCACTTATTTAACCGCCGCCTGTCGGTCAACCCACCTCCCAACCACCATATTTTTCCCTCCTTGTTTTGCCTTCACCTGTACGGAACCGGTAAACAATAGCATCATAAAAATTGCACACGCTCCAACGTCCCACCCACCCCACCCGAAGGGCAGCTTCCTTGGACCTTCCTGTGTTCTAGAATTAAGGTGGGGTTTAGGGTTAGGATTAATTATTTAGGAGCATGTGATGTGATTAAGGGAGGCATTAGAATTGAATGAAGAGGATATGATGAATGGATCCGTATCCATTTCGGTTACCCGTACATCGTACCTACCACCTATTGCTTCTCAAGGATTTTCTTTTTCTTTTATAAACTAATTCCACTATTTTCATTAATTTTTATGACAATATTTAACTGTTTTATTAAATTCCCAACCTCCGATAGAAAAAAATATTTTCGTTTTGAAAATATTAAAACGTAAAATCCATAAAATATATACAATAAACTATAACTTAAATAAATATATTAAAACTCTAAACCTGACAAGTCAAATCGTTTTTCTTTCTGAAAACTTGAAAAGTCATCGTCTCATGTAAGTTAACATTGAGTATCATAAATAACTTTTGTTCTTTTCATTTAAATATGTTTCAAAACTTTCTTTTCAACTCTTTATTCATTTCTTTCATATATTGTCATAATTTTCACATTTACTATTATAGTCCAATGTATATGTAAGAGAATTTAAGGTATGTGAGTTTTAAGATGCGCACTAGGCACAACACGGTACCGAATCATAACTGAAACTGCGGTATGATGTACTTCAGTGCAATCATAACCTGAACACCAACAGTGCTGAACATTGGTACACAAATGTACCAAAGCTGAACTTATAACTGAACATTGATACACGAATGTACCAAAGTTAAATTGAAACTGATAAGTACTCACTTAATGAAAAGTCAAATGTACCTACGACTCTAAATGTAACATACAATGGGGTTTATATTTATCATCATAGAATCATTTATTAATTTGCATATGATAATTGTAAAAAAATTTATATTTGTAATTATCTGATAACTATAAATCATCTGATAACTGAAAAATCATCTGATAACTGTAAATATCTTATAACTGAAAATATATGATGACTGTAAATATTTAGAATTCATCATCATAAATATCATACTTGGGCAGTTCATACCCAAAATCATTCATAAAACTTGATGAAAAATTTTATAGAAATATTCCATACTAAAAATTTATAAATCATACTAGAAAATAAAATTAGGTTGACTTATCGCAAGTTGTCATCGACTATAATAACCAAATAAACAAACTGCACTCACTTTAACACTTTATTATTATTAAATCAAAATATGTCTCACTAAGTTTTATATTTAAATCATTTGCTTTCCACTACTTTCAATATACAATTTATCAAAATTCTATATTATGACAGTTTGCACTATCTTTAAACAAATATTATTATGTATTAATTAATATACTTAAAAATTATTCCGATTGAACTAATGAAAACTACACTCAAATACGAATCTAACCATATAAGACACTCCATTTAGTTCCACTTGTACAATTTATAGCAAATTTTCAAAATTGACTGATAGAAGTTGTTTCGGACAGAATCTTCTATCCTGTTTTCTGACATATCACCGATTAAAATTCATATCCTTTTGTGTACATATCTAAATCAGTCACCATATGTTTTAAACGAATCTAGACAGATATACGAATCTAATGGTATAGAGATCATCCTCTAATTAATTACGTATAATTCATGGTGAATTTCTAAACTCACTGTTAGAATTCTAATTTCTAGGCAACTTTCCTTAATTAACATCCTTAGCTTAATTTTATACTTATGTAAGCTTAATAAATGAACCTTTAGGCTAGAATCACAATTCACATAATATTAAGAGTTACTTCTTACCGTAGTAACTCTGTCACTGGCTCATCGCAAGTCAATGTTTGTACGATAATACAAACACGAATTAAATGCACAAACCTTTGCCTTCCTGTCGAATATCCTCCTCGATAATCTTCTCAATTTTTGTACTTTTTTCTTCATTTTCGAGTTACTTGGATCACTAGATTTATTGAGGTCTGACGACGTCATATAATAACATAAAATGTTTAAGGTATATGTTAGTATTAAACTAAAATAATCTAAGCGTGAATATAAAATTCGATAGAAATAAAATCGATACTTAAATAAATATAAAATTAAATTGTACTCCCATCAAAATTTCAAACTTCTCAAAATATTTCCTTAAATTCCAAAAATATATATATTTCCATTATCAACCCTTCAACTTTAAAACCACTAATTATGAATTTTTTTCTAGAATTCACCTTAAATTCCCATTAAATTCATAATATCCTTTCACTATTATGGTCATGTCACATTAATCACATAAAATTTCCAGCACATTAATAAAATATTCAAATCAACACTTGAATATTTAAAAACTTGCAATTTCATCCTTAACTTTATGAAACTTTTCAATTTCAACCACCAAACTTGATAAACTTGAAATTCGGTCTCAACTCAACATTTAAACTAAAAAATCAGCACATAAATAAAATTTACAGCAATGTATTATTTTACCCAAATGATACTTTCACATTTAAAAACTTGAAATCAAGTCCTTATATTTCTTGGACCTTTCGAATTCCACCCCAAATTTTTTCTAGCTTGCAATTTGGTTCCAACCAACTTTGCAACTTAATTTTCCAGCATCTTAATACTAAATGTTATCATTGAATACTCCAAATCTCACATTTATACAATAATGTCCCACAATTCTCAAAACTTGTAAATTAACCCTTTTTCTAACTCAATGCTCCAAACTGATCCAAATTGATCTCCAAGTCACTTATAACACTTCTAATATCAATTCTAAACCATAGGTAATTTTTCAATATTTTTCCCTAATTTTTCCCCAATTGGTCGCATATCACTATGTACTTAGGGTGAACTTTTCATTAAATTTCAAGCATGAATTCAACTTCCTTATATTAGATTCATGCTATTCTAACCATAACAACATCCAATTACATCAAAATCCCAACTTTTCCAAGAACCTTAATTAAACTAAATGGTATATAAACATGTACACATCAAATTAATCATCATACATGTCTTAGAATTAATCTCCAACATCACTAACATGAAAATCTTTCATCAATTATTCAAATCCATAAACCCTTCATAAACCGTACCTTCCAAACTCATAATATAGGCATGTTTGCCATGTGATTTCTATACCAAATGATAGAGAATTTCATGCAGATTAATTCTCTATTTAATAACTTAACCCAAAAATCAAGTATATAGCTTCAAAAAGGAAAATGAAAATTTTTACCTTTTTGGCTATGGTGTATGCGGTCCTAAGCTTAAAGATAGCTGAAAATGTGGTTATTTTCTTGATTATTCTAGTATTTATTAACTAATCACTTGGCTTAATAATATAAAATTCAATTAATAAAAAATATCAAAAATACCATTAATGAAACTTGATAATTACCGAGTGTAATTGTATTATTTTCCATTAAAATATTCCTTGGTCAAATATGAATCAACTTGGCTTTGACTTTCTAATTTGTCCATGCAATTTTCAAAAATTGCATTTTAGTCAATATAATTCCACTATTCTGTCAAATTTGAAAAATTACATTGTCCTGAGACAAATTTCTTTGATATAAAATATGAAAATAATATCTCCAACCATTTTCTAACCTCCTTCAAATTTTAGTAAAATTCTGGTTCGATCGATTATCCGATTTCAATACCGAACTTTATCGTTTTATAACTTTTAACACAAATCTCGTACCGAAAATATGATTTCCACAAAAATCCTTGTTCTAAGATGAACATTTCATTTACGGGCTAAAATATATAACCTTTTAAAAATTACATTTTTGATTCCTAAACTTTTAAAATTTATACTTTAGCCACTAAACTTTCAAAAATTACATTTTAATCACTAGTCAAAATTTGGGGTATTACACATAATTTCACCCAAGAGAACCAATGTATGCCTCCGGTTTCTACCACCAGAACCTTTTCATAATATGTTTTATTTATGCAAAGTGTTTTGGGTAACAGGAAACAATTCATCACAAATAGAGGCAAGACTTTGAGAATTGATTTTACAAAAACCTCTTCACCTCCAATTGAAAGGAATTTTACACAACAGTTGCGAACTCTGCTCCAGAATCTATCCAAAAGATAAGGAAAACCCTTTTTTTTATTTCGGCCAACAATAAAATGAAGACCTATATATTTTTCAGGATTCGTCTCATTCGCGACTCCAAGCACTCTTCTTACATCACTACGATTTTCATTACTAATATTGGAGTTAAAAAAGATTCCAGATTTCTCAAAGTTAATCACCTGCCTGGAACTCTCGCCATAAACACACAACAACTCCTTGATTCGTAAAACCCCCGAAAATAAGGCTATCATCTGCAAACAGAAGGTGTGAAATAGTAGAAGCTGACATATTTAGTCGTACCCCCTGGAAGCTTCCTTGCTCAATAGCATCCCAAATCAAAGCTATAATCCCTCACTACAAATAAGAAATAGATAAGGGCTCAACGGGTCTCCTTGTCGAAGACCTCTCTAAGGTTCAAAACTTACCCCAGTCACACTATTGAGAATAATCAAGCAGGAAACAGTACACACACCTCTTTTAATGAAAGAAATCCACAGATGCGAAAATCCCATTCTTACTATAACTACCTAAATATACTATCACTCCACCCGATCATACACCTTACTCATATCTAACTTCAGTGCAAAATACACTTTCTTCCCCACACGCCTCTGCTTAAAGGAGTGCAACAACTCGTAGGCTATAAGAACATTGTCCGTAATCAATCTCCCTGGCATAAAAGTTCTTTAGGCTTCATCAATACAGAGATGTAAATATGATTGCATTTGGAAAACCGTCATATTCAAAATTATCTTAAAGAGTACGTTGCACAAACTAATAGGTCAGAATTGATTGAGTCTCGTAGTAGTACCAACCTTAGGAATAAGCACTATATGAGTGTGATTAATGGCTCGCATATCATATCGGCCTTGCAAGACGTCTATACAATAGGCAGTAATATTCGGTCTAACAATATACAAAGAAGTTGATAAAACAACACCCATAGGCAATCTTCCCCAGCCGCCCTAAGAGGATCCATCGATTTGACAGCAACATTAACTTCTTTGAATGAGAAATCACGACTCATGAAGTATTCATAGCTTCGGTTATACATGGAAATATTTTATTCAAAATTATATCATCAATCATATCGTACCCTTCGTGGAAGTAAAGAGAGTCTGAAAGTACTCTCTGGCAAGCACCTCCAATCTAATCTCACTCTCGACCCGAGCACCATCATCATCACCAAGTAGATGCAGGATTTTATTACGTATTCTCTGTAACATCCTTAATATTGTGTTAGTGACTAGATTGAAAAATTTCAGAAATTGGTGATTAAAGTAGGATAATTGAATAGTTCAATGATTTATTGGAAATATATGATAAATGTTATTTAGTAATTATGGAATGAATTAAAGGGTAAAATGGTCAATTGACAAGTAAGATTTTTATTCTTCCTTTATAAGAAAAAGGAAACACGTGGAAAGGAAGAGATTTCTCTAGAGTTCTCTTCTTCTCCTTTCTTCTTCTTCACGTGGAAGCCAAGAGCAAAGGTAAGTTTGATTTAGATGTTGATTTCTTGAATTTTTAAGTTGGATTTGAGTCTTTGGGGGTTATATAAGTTTAAGGAAAACTTATATAAGTTTAAAACACCATTAAGAGAGAATTAGAAAGGAATTTCTATTAAGAGTTTATAAATGAACTTTTATTATAAAAAGGTTTTTGAAGTTCTAAGGATGAATTTGACTTGTCAAGGGTCTAATTAAGAAGTTAGAAGTAATAGAATTGAATTTGGAACATGTTAAAAATTTAGTGTAATTCTTGAATTACATATGGAGAATAGGATTTTGATGTTAAAGAGGTGATTAATGAATAGAAATGAGTTTGAATATGAGTACGTAAGTTAAGAATAAGAAAGGGGATGATATATGAAGTAATTAAGCTGAAAAGAGTGGATTTTCGGGCATAAATTAGAATTCTGGGCTAGTGTGCATCGGTGCACATTCATCATGTACCGATGCATCAAGGGTAAATTTTCAGAAATTGTTCAGTGTGTATCGATGCACAGGAAGTGCATC
This sequence comes from Hibiscus syriacus, assembly GCF_006381635.1. Lineage (NCBI taxonomy): Eukaryota > Viridiplantae > Streptophyta > Magnoliopsida > Malvales > Malvaceae > Hibiscus > Hibiscus syriacus. Next base: position 33,107 of record NW_024062836.1, on the reverse strand, counting down.
GATGTACCCCTTAAAAATGGAAACATAAAATGCAATTAGTGCAACGATGCATAAGGAGTGCATCGATGCACATGTTAAGGGATGCATCGATACATTGTAGAATGCATCGATGTACTTCAAGGGGAAATAGAAATAAACCTTTCTTTTGGTCAAAAAAATGATAGATTAGAGTATATTAATTGGATACTAATATGTATCAATGTATGATTATGTAGATATTGAACACGAACAAGTTCCGGTATGATCATCAAGTTAAGATTCGATTGAAAGAAAGGAAATCATAAAAGGGGATCGAAACTTAGTGAGGCCAAGGTGAGTGCATATTCGATAGTATATGATGGTTGATGGAAATAAGACTCGCGACAAGTCTATTTCCTATAGTGTTGCGTATGAATTTATGAATAGTAACTTGTGTTTAATATGAGTGTGTGTATGCTTGTTTATATGAATTGATTTGTTCTTGCATGTGCTATGTGATTTCTTTAAAGACACTATTAAGTGATTATAAGAGAATATAAAATAAGTTAAGAAATTAAATGAGTATAAAGGATAAGTTAAGTGATAAGATCTATGTGAATATGAAAATGATCTATGTTCATATGTGATATATATTATATACAGGAACATATGTGAACAAGAGATGAAAATGATATACATGTTATATGAACACATGGGAAGTGTTTTAAGATAAGTGATATATGAATATGAAATCATATGAATAGTGATATGTACATGTGAATATGTGACATGATAAATTGATAATGCCCATGTTATGTGTAAAGGGAGCTAGAGGTATAGTTGGCATGCCAAGATTCGAGGGTCTACGCGGTCCTTCGGGATATACAGTGATCCTTCGGGATATTTCATAATGGTTCTTCGGGACATACAATGATCTTTCGGGATATTTCATAGTGGTCATTCGGGACAAATCTCATAGCCCCTAGCGGGACCCCATACGAGCTGTGGTGACAGCATAGTGCACAACCTCAATAGACTCACATATCTACAGTTCTCACATGTATGCATGGACTAAAATAAAGGATATAATATGAGAAAAATGTTATGTGATACTATATGTTTGTTTGGTAAAATGATGTGTACGTATGTGAAAGTATGATAATAAGATGATAAAGTTATGAAGTGAGGGATGATATGTGTGCATATGGATAATTATTTTATAGATGAATATATGAAATGTGCATAGTAGGAATTAGTATATGTATATGTGGGTGTGATGCTTGTATATGATATGTTAGTAGAAATTGTTCAAGCATGATTACGAGTTAGAGTTTTATTATATGTTTTATGCCTCACTAAGTCAACGACTTAGCGTGTGATTGTTTCACATGTAAGTATGAGAAACGAGATTGGAATAGCGAGAAGCAAGACATGTCAGTATTTTCCTTACGATGATCAGATCAGAAACATATTGAATATATGTATCTTGCTTATAGAGTTAGTTGGCATGTAGTTACAAGATTTTAAATTTAATATGCTCTGATAGTTTTAAAGAAACAATTTGATTGTAATTATTAATATAAAATACTCATTTTCTTAAATGATGAAATTAAGATTTTAGTGGATTTGTAAAGAACATAGTTTTGAAAAGTCAGTGTGACACCTCTGACTCGGATACGGGTTGGGGGTGTTACATTTAATGGTATCAGAGCTAAGGTTTAGCCGATTTTAGGCTTAAACCGAAGTAAAAAGTGTTTTAAAAAGGTGTACATGCCAACACATAATGAAAATTTTCTGATCTGATAGTGTAAGGAGTATGATGTCTTACTAATAGAATAAGATTTGTATGATTTAGTAGAAATTGTCAAAGTAAATCGATAGCTGACAAATCTGATGGTGATAGCAATTCACCTGCCCTGGCTAGGCAGGATGAAGAGCGGAAACCTCAGAAAGTGTCTTATAAGATTAAAGGTTGATTTCAAAAAGTTGAAATCATATCTGAATAATGATAGAAAGTTTTTCACTGTTTTGAATCGGAAAAGTGATATGGAGTAGTTTTATTATTTCGTAGAAAAGATAGAATATGATGAACAAGTATCACTATAAGAGTGTTAAAAGATCAAATGATGCAGTGAGAATTGTTAGAATAGTTTAAGAATAACTGTATCAGTGACAAGCGTATAAAATGTATAAAGTCAGAGATTATAAAATCGAAATGAAGGGATAGCATTGTGTATAAGCAAGAGTGTTTATATGATAATAATTTGCAGTTAAGATGGAAAGTGTTAGCGTTGGCTAACCAGAGTACGTGATAAAAATGTACTGGAATTATAAGATTATAAGATATTGTCAGGTTATGATAACCAAATATGAAATGGATCTGGATACAATTGTATATTTGGATCATAGTAATGTGGTATAGTAAAGGAAAAGGAAGTAAGGATTTGTATATTTGAGTAAGGTGAGGATTGATAAGAAGAGTTTAAAAATGAGTATATCGATTATCAGATTATAAGACAAATGAAGTCATAATGTTGAGTTTGAGCAACGAAAATTACAGGATGTATAAGAATAGAGGTGAAATTGATAAGTTAAATAAACTAATTTTGAGATAATTTCGATTGGAAATGATGTATATGATTGGTTTACTAGGGCTTGTTCCCTAGATTGAACAAATGTTATTGACTAGTTGTCAGAGTAAAGGTGATAGAGTTATAAGATTGGAGGAAAAGATAAAGTTGAGTTAATTGATTATGATATGAATCTGAATATAGTTGTGTATTCTGATCAGATAGCTATGTTGTAGAAAATGAGATAAGTATTTGCATGGAACCTTAAGGAAGGAAAATACAAGTATAAGAAATGATAAAGAATGAAGTTCTATATAAGTAAATGGGTTATCAAAGTTATGAGGATGCAATGAAGATTGATACATAGAGATGAGTATAGGTGATAAGACAAGAGTATGTGAACATGAAAGGAAAGATATGATTTGGGTATAAGGAATAAATAAAGGAATAATGGAATAAAGAAATGAAAGGGATGAGTTAAAGGATCAGATACGATAAAGGTTATATGGAAGTGTAGATGACAATTTTGATATAGAAGTAAGAAAAGTGTGCAAGGTGATGTGAAAAGATTCTTTAAAGTGTATGTTAATTATATTTAAAGAAGATCTAATATTGTGTTCTCGGTCAAATGATATTAGAAAACGAGTTGGTTATTGTTATAAGATAATTAAAGATGGATTTATGAGGTTAAGTGATGAAAATGGATGTTACTGTCTACGTGATTAGTGACATTATATGAAATTTCAGAAATGGTCAAAGGAAAATGCATAATGGAAGGAGAGAAAAGACAGAAATGGATTAAAGTTACTAGTTACTGTTTATATGATAAGTGACAGTAGATGAATATATAAGGGAAAAAGGTAGTTGAATAACTAAAGGAATGGAAGATTAAGTAAAGGAGGTAACATGAGAATATTAGAAGATATGTTCTTATTAATATGTTCAGTGAAAATTCGAGGACGAATTTTCTTTAAAGGAAGAGAGATTTGTAACATCCTCAATATTGGGTTAGTGACTAGATTGAAAATTTTTAGAAATTGGTGATTAAAGTAGGATAATTAAATAGTTCAATGATTTATTGGAAATATATGATGAAGGTTATTTAGTAATTATGGAATGAATTAAAGGGTAAAATGTTTAATTGACAAATAAGATTTTTTATTATTCCTTTATAAGAAAAGGGAAACACGTGGAAAGGGAGAGATTTCTCCAGAGTTCTCTTCTTCTCCTTTCTTCTTCTTCACGTGGAAGCCAAGAGAAAAGGTAAGTTTGATTTAGATGTTGATTTCTTGAATTTTTAAGTTAGATTTGAGTCTTTGGGGGTTATATAAGCTTAAGCAAAGCTTATATAAGTTTAAAACACCAATAAGAGAGAATTAGAAAGGAATTTCTATTAAGAGTTTATAAATGAACTTTTATTATAAAAAGGTTTTTGAAGTTCTAAGAATGAATTTGACTTGTCAATGGTCTAATTAAGAAGTTAGAAGCAATAAAATTGAATTTGGAACATATTGAAAATTTAGTGTAATTCTTGAATTACATATGGAGAATAGGATTTTGATGTTAAAGAGGGGATTAATGAATAGAAATGAGTTTGAATATGAGTACGTAAGTTAAGAATAAGAAAGGGGATGATATATGAAGTAATTAAGCTGAAAAGAGTGGATTTTCGGGCATAAATTAGAATTCTGGGCTAGTGTGCATCGATACACATTCATCATGTACCGATGCATCAAGGGTAAATTTACAGAAATTGTTCAGTGTGTATCGATGCACAGGAAGTGCATCGATGTACCCCTTAAAAATGGAAACATAAAATGCAATTAGTGCAACGATGCATAAGGAGTGCATCGATGCACATGTTAAGGGATGCATCGATACATTGTAGAATGCATCGATGTACTTCAAGGGGAAATAGAAATAAACCTTTCTTTTGGTCAAAAAAATGATAGATTAGAGTATATCAATTGGATACTAATATGTATCAATGTATGATTATGTAGATATCGAACACGAACAAGTTCCGGTATGATCATCAAGTTAAGATTCGATTGAAAGAAAGGAAATCATAAAAGGGGATCGAAACTTAGTGAGGCCAAGGTGAGTGCATATTCGATAGTATATGATGGTTGATGGAAATAAGACTTGCGACAAGTCTATTTCCTATAGTGTTACGTATGAATTTATGAATAGTAACTTGTGTTTAATATGAGTGTGTGTATGCTTGTTTATATGAATTGATTTGTTCTTGCATGTGCTATGTGATTTCTTTAAAGACACTATTAAGTGATTATAAGAGAATATAAAATAAGTTAAGAAATTAAATGAGTATAAAGGATAAGTTAAGTGATAAGATCTATGTGAATATGAAAATGATCTATGTGCATATGTGATATATATGATATACAGGAACATATGTGAACAAGAGATGAAAATGATATACATGTTATATGAACACATGGGAAGTGTTATAAGATAAGTGACATATGAATATGAAATCATATGAACAGTGATATGTACATGTGAATATGTGACATGATAGATTGATAATGCCCATGTTATGTGTAAAGAGAGCTAAAGGTATAGTTGGCATGCCAAGAATCGAGCGTCTACGCGGTCATTCGGGACATACAGTGATCCTTCGGGATATTTCATAGTGGTCTTTCGGGACATACTGTGATCCTTCGGTATATTTCATAGTGGTCCTTCGGGACAAATCTCATAGCCCCTAGTGGGACCCCATACGAGCTGTGGTGACAGCATAGTGCACAACCTCAATAGACTCACATATCTACAGTTCTCACATGTATGCATGGGCTAAAATAAAGGATATAATATGAGAAAAATGCTATGTGATACTATATGTTTATTTGGTAAAATGATGTGTACGTATGTGAAAGTATGATAATAAGATGATAAAGTTATGAAGTGAGGAATGATATGTGTGCATATGGATAATTATTTTATAGATGAATATATGAAATGTGCATAGTAGGAATTAGTATATGTATATGTGGGTGTGATGCTTGTATGTGATATGTTAGTAGAAATTGTTCAAGCATGATTACGAGTTAGAGTTTATTATATGTTTTATGCCTCACTAAGTCAACGACTTAGCGTGTGATTGTTTCACACGTAGGTATGAGAAACGAGATTGGAATAGCGAGAAGCAAGACAGGTCAATATTTTCCTTACGATGATCAGATCAGAAACATATTGAATATAGGTATTTTGTTTATAGAGTTAGTTGTCATGTAGTTACAAGATTTTATATTGAATATGTTCTGATAGTTTTAAAGAAACAATTTGATTGTAATTATTAATGTAAAATACTCATTTTCTTAAATGATGAAATTAAGATTTTAGTGGATTTGTAAAGAACATAGTTTTGAAAAGTCAGTGTGACACATCGGACTCGGATACGGGTTGGAATTGTTACATTTTCCTTTTCGAAGCGAACCGATAGAAATAATTTGTGTTTATATCCCCATATTTCAACAAATTTTCACATGCCCTCTGCTCCCAATACAATTCATACTTATTCGCTTCTAAGTTTAACTATAATTTAGTATCAATAATTACTCCAGGAACTTTATTTGTTGGGGCCATCTCAATTACCTCAACTAACCGATCTTGCAATTTTGGAGCCGACATCTTTTTTACCTTAAAAATATTCTTGAACCACTTCTCTAAACCACAACTAATTTGGGCTAATTTTTTCGGGATTAGTCTTCAGCTTCATCCCAAAGTCGACGCACTTCACTCTCGCAAGAGTCTTCAAGCAGCCAGGAAGTCTTCAACCAAAAATACTATCACCTCGGAATAGTACTACGAGCAGTGGTATTCAACAACAACAGACAGTGGTCAAAGAAAGCATGCAATAGGTGTGTTAAAGAATAATCCAAAAAAATTACATCCATGAAGCGTTTGCCAAATCCCTATCTAAACGATCCCTTATGATATTATGAGCTCTCCTACCGCGTTCCCAAGTAAACCAGGAACTATTGAAGCTAATATCTGACAGTCCAAAATCGTCAATAACATCTCTGAATCCCTACATATATCATTCACTACAAATATGTCCCTTGAGCCTCAAATTCGATCCCATTCGAAAACCCCCAAGATTTCCTCACTTTTTCCATTCTCGAATTATGTAGGTTTGTTTCAATGTAAAAAACCACAGCAAGGTTAGCGTCTCTCAGTAAAAACTGGCGGTGACGCACTATCCGAGGCATCCCCAGACCTCAGGTATTCTAGCATAAGAGTTTCAGTGTTCCCAACTGGCTTGAGAATTCAAGCATGTCGATCCACCAGTATTACAAGTAGTTTGCACAACAAAATCCCCCGGAGCCACTGGATCACTCCGTTGTCTCTTTGCAGTTTCTTGTTTTTTGAAATTGTCTTCCTCATTCACAACCACAATGATCACATCCAAACCTCCAGATGATGCAGTCCTTTTCCCCTTATTAGGAAATGTTCTTTCAACCCATACCCTCGTTCCTATATCTCTCGTGACATTAGCATTAAAATATACGATGAGTAAAATGTTTTTTATTTATAATAGAAGAATTAAAATATTTTTTTTAGGCTCCATCGATCAATTGAATATAACAAAGAGGGGGTTGAATTGACCTTTAAAAACTTTTGGTTTAGAAGCAATAAAAATATTTAAAAAATGGCATAATGATTTATAGTGAATCGATTTCCCAACCAACCCTACATCCGCTATCTTAACTCCACACTGAAGATTTTCTAATAAGTTCACTAATTTGTTCTTACCTTTCAAGGATAAGATAATCTTTACAACTCTCTAGGTTTTTCAAAGGCTAAACTAGAACCTCTCCTCCTTTTTACAAAGGTTTATTTTGTGTAAACAAGAAGACCTCTCTAGGTAGGTGTTTACAATAATTAATCTCACAAAGAATGAATTAAGAAGATATACAATAAGCTCAATACACTTATATATAAGATAAAATGAACGAAATAGGAATGAAAACTCTTTTCTCTTGATCATTAAGCTTGGATATGTGTAGTCACCTTCTTGAAGTATCATTGGAGTGTTTTTATTGTGTGGAATGAGTTCCTAGTTGTTTATGACTTTTGGGATGAATTATAACCATTGGAAGCGTTTATTCTCCTCAATTTTTACTTTTTTTTTTCAGAGTGGTTTCTAAAACCACTAGAGAGTTTTGAACCCTCTTGAAAAAATATGATTGTTGTAACAAGTAGTTTAGAAACCAGACAGTGGTTTAGAAACCAGGTAAGCGGATTTCCAAACCATGCAAGGGGATATTCAGATTGGGTAGAAACTTTTGAAATTTTGAACATTCTGTCTCAAAGGTTTAGAAAAATTCATGGAGTTTGAATTATTTTTATATCATTTAAATAAATTTAATTAAATTCAAAAATATTTTACCTTTATTTATTATATTAAAATATGAGTTAAACAAACTTTTTGATATAATACATAGTCTATAATATTCGTTTTCATGGTAAAAGAATTATAAAATAAACTTTTAAGTATAATATAAGATCATTTTAACGTTCACTAGAAAATCATATATATATATATATATATTAATTTTTCTTAATAAAAATAATATTTTTTCATTTTTTAATGAAGGCCTCTGTAACAATTTCTACAGCTTAGTTATATATCTCTTTATAAATTATAGTAATAGTATATATATCATATTCAATTATTGAAAACTTTACTCGTTATTTTTTAAATTTCATTTTACAAATTTGTAATTATTTAATATTATATTATTCATGATCATAATTAATAAATTTATTATGATTTCATAAACTTTTTTCCCATAAAATTACATCATGAGATCACTAATTGATAAGTTTTAAAAATAAAAAATGGTTTAATTCTGAAAAAAGAACTGATTGAAAAAAATATGATTTAATTATAAAAATAAATATATATTTTAAAAAAAAACTACGTGCACACGCATATATACATATGAGGCATGATTTACTTACACAATATGAAATTCTTTTAGTTTTACATAGATTTAGGATTGTTGGATGAGTAAAAATAGATGACCCAGATTAACAGTAAGATATGTGAAGATATTCACTTGGAAAAAAAAGCAAGGAGTTAATCTGTTCTATCTATTTTCACTCATGTAACGGTCCTAAATATGTGTAAAACTAAAAAGTTTTACATTATATAAATTGATCCTAATCATATATATATAATTCAAAATAATTTCTGATAATAACTAAATGTCATTTTCATATTGATTTAAAGATGAAAAGCAGAAAAGTGATGAGGGTTGGCTAAGATAACAATATAAATGCAAATTATATGGCCTTATTGTTTTTGCGTCGTTCATTTTTCTTTTGGTATAATGATAAACTCACCCCTCAGTACTTATATATTTTTTTGAACTTTCGCTAAATTTAAACATTAATATTTTAAAGAAATTCAAATCACGTTTTCAAAATAAAATATTTATTAAAATTATAATTTTTTTACTATTTTGACGTAACAATCCACTTGAACTTCATATCAACACACAGTATTTGTTTTGTATATCACGCTAATAAATAATCTAAAACTAGTATTCAAAAATAAAAAATTTATATTTTATCAGTATTTAATATTGGGGCACCTTGTTGAAATACCCCTCTATATGCACTCTTGGAAGGGAATTTTATACAATGACGTGGATCGAGACATAATAGGAGATTATGAGATGCAAAAGCATTATCGGGTGTGAGAGGAGACCGCCATTCAAGATGACTTAAGCTGACATAGTAAAGAGTAGAATTGTTCAAGCTTCATTTCGAAATATAGTAGTTTATGACATGATGGAAGGTTGGGTTAAAGTAAATACTGATGGAGTTGTTGATCATGCGAAATGTTCAAGAAGAATGACTATTTGGTTTTACTGGAAATCTTGAAAATTGTTCGGTGTTAACTGCAGACTTATGGGCGATTCATGATGCTTTAAAACGTATATGGAGGTCTGGATATCACAAAATTATGATTGAGACGGATAGCTTTGAGGCTATGCGGTTGTTAAATAAAGTTTTGAATCATTCATGCAACGTTCTTTGATACTATAAGATTGATGTTGGAATGTACATGGGAAATAAACTTCCGACCGGTTAGGAGAAGTGCGACTTTAGAGGAAAGAGTATATATGAGCTTCTTAACTTTATTAACAACTAATGGATGGAAAGGTATCTGCAACAGTTATTCATCATGAAGTTCCTACCACATCAAAGAAAAATCTAATTTACTGTCGGTGAATAAAGAAACACGTTGAAGTTGTTTTTACTCTATGACATTGGGAAGTGAAGAGTTAAAATGCGAGGTTAAAGACATAGCAAATCAAAGAAAAATCTAATTTACTGTGGGTGAATAAAGAAACACGTCGAAGTTATGATATTGGGCGTAAAAAATGTGAGGTTAAAGGCATAATAATCCAACCAGTTTTGAAAGTGAAAGTCGATGAAAAAAATTGTGGTTCAATTCACAACAATCGCATGGGAAAAAGAGAACTTATTATTGTCAGAGTGGTGAGTCACCAAGGGGCAGACCCATCCTTAAAAAATACGGACACCTGTGTTATTTTTTAAAATAAAAACTCTAAATTATTTTATAATAAAATAAAATTATAAAATGAGGTTTTAAAAATATATTTTAATTAGAAATAATATTTTTAATGGTATTTTAGAAAGAAATTATTATAATTCATTTATTATAGATTTATTTTAAAAATAATTAAAATTTATTTATTGAGATAATAAAGGAGAAAATTAAAAGATTCTTTTTAAAATTTTATCATGAAAATTAATAAAAAAAATGATAGCAGATTTTTGAGAAAATAATTTTTTATTAACATATTTTTTTAAGGTGCGAGACTTTTAAGCAATATATTACATTCTACACATATAAAAGGACATGTGTATGTTGATGCTTCAACCTCACACACAGCTGCTCAATACGTCATCAAGTTTGTTGAATTTAACCTTAGTGGACCCCATCTCATCCCAATTTTGGGCCTGCCGAGCAGCACGTGCAAATCGTGGCGTCCACATACTTCCCTGGCCACCACAAGACAATAAATGACAGTTGTAAATGAAAAACACGCAAACCAAATGTCTATCTCTAAACCTTACATCTGCTCAATACGTCATCGAGTTTGTTGAATTTAACGTAAGTGTCTCATCCCAATATTCTTGAACCCCGACATCTCAATTTATATAGGTAATTTTATATTAAAAAACTTAAATAAATAAATATTTAAAGAAATAAAACCCTTTAGACATTATTTAAAAGAATAACTCTTAAGTCGTCCACATCGGACGACTTCGTCGCTTGTAAATTGCGTGTTAAATTCTCGCACACTCCAACACGCAAGATATATCTGACGTGGGTTTACTTTTCAGGTAAGACAATAAAATAATTGAATAAAATGACACCGTGCATTGCGAAGTAGCTTTTATGATTCAAAATATCACGAAATTTATGAAGGACCTCGTGGCCTGCAAAGATCGAGATTCTTTCGAATTCCATTAAAACATAGAAATTAAATGAATTAATAAATAAATATAATAATAATAATAATAATAATTATTATTAATTATTAAATTTAATAAATAATGAAAATATAATAATATGTAAATATAGTAATTAAAATAGATATTTTATTAAAAAATAATTATAATATATTTTGTAAATTTTGAAATAATAAAAAATTAAATGTGTAAAATATTAAATATAATAAATAATTAATTAATAATATTAGAATTATATTATATTTTAAAATTTAAAAGATAAAGTAATCTCGCGTTTTACAAATCGTAGTTTTAGGACAAAAAACAAATTGTGACTGCAGTCAAGAACTACAACATACGTCGCTCCTTCACGTCAACTGTGAAAAAAACTGATGCAGATAAGTACATCGTTGAATGTCTCCACAAGAAGCAGGGATGTAATTGGAGGGTTTGTGTATCACGGTTGGAGACGATGAAAAACCTTTGGAAACTCACAAAATATGTCAAATCACATACATGTACCGCCATCATCCTGAACCAAGATCATCGTAACTTAGATGTGTACGTGCTTTCTGAAGCGTTCATCGTGTTACAATATCGACCTGTATTGCTTCAGTTACATCGCTATACGGGTACATAGTTGACTACCACAAAGCATGGTATGCAAGGTATCAGGCCCAACAAAAATTGTTCAACCAATAGGAGAGAAATCATATAATGAATTACGGTTATGGCTTAAACTGGTGCAGAAACACATTCCGGGAATAGTTGTGAAATTGGAAACAGTCACTGCGTATGAAAATGATCGTGTTGTACAAGTGTCTGCCAATTCTACCGGCTCTTTTGGACTTTTCCGCAATGCATTAATGTATTCCGACATTGTAAGACAATTGTTCAAATCGATGACACTTGGTTATATGGTCGATATACTCAAATAATGTTATTGGTTGTTGCATAAGACGGCAATAGAAAACTATTCTCATCGTCTTCGCAATTGTCGGAAATAAAGATATCGACTCTTGGAAATTATTCCTTACAAACTTACAAACATATGTTCTATCACATGTGATGCATGATAGAGATGAAGAGATTTGTCTTATTTCTGACAGTGTCGTTGGTATGAAATACACACTCTAGTGTATGAGCCCGTCTTGCCAATCCCCTAATATTTATCATTGGTATTGTTTATAACATATTGCCGCAAACTATTTTCAGAAGTTCAAGAGTCAAGGTGAGGGTCTAATGGTGCTTCGAATGGGTACGTATTTCACCTTTTTCGGTTTACCATATATTTACAAAAATTATTTCAAATTAATTGTTCCACTTTTTATTGATAGGCTACACACAGTCCATATGTGAGTTTGATAATCTGATGCAGGAACTGAGACACATGAATCCTGAGGGATTTAACTACCTTACTAGAATCCCAAATGAGAAATGACTTCGATCATTTGATGGGGGTAGACGGTATGGTCACATGATAATGAACTTGGCTGAGGCAATAAATTTATCACTAAAGGGAGTGCGCCATTTGCCTATCACGTCAGTTGTCAAAGCAACATATTATCGATTGGAAACCCTTTTCGCAACATTGGGAAGGCAAGCAACTGACTGAATGGAATGTGGCTACCAAATCAACCCATACCTCATCAGAAAATTGCGAACATTCCAGCACTATTCCAACGCGATGAGTGCCCTGTGCTTCTCTCGTGAAATGTCATTATTCCGTGTATCAGAATTTGTGAGGCTATTGGAAGGCATACAACACAACACATATGTGGTTAATTTACGAGAAAAAACATGCGAGTGTGGATTCTTCCAAACTTTCAAATACCCGTGTATGTACACCATTTCTACTGCTTCTTCTGTTCGGATACCCTATATGAGATTCATTGATCGAGTTTACTTACTTGAAACTATATTCAAGGTTTATGAATACGAGTTCCCTCCCATTGGAAATGAATGAGATCCAGATGAAGCTGATGATGAACCTATAATACGACCAGATTATGCACTACGACGAAAAAAATCGGTCGTCTACGATCAACCCAAATTTTTTGTGACATGAATTTGGATGAACATCAAGAAAAAAATCGGACAACTGAAATTATTCTCTATATGTAGGAATCCTATACACATAAAGAACAAATGTCTCAATCTCTTAGGCCCACATATCTATTAAATGGGCTTTTTGTATTATTTCTTTTTTAATTAATAACACATATTACTCATATTTACAAGCCATAAATAACACCCAATGTGTCTATCAAACCATTTCTTTTCTTCTTCCTTCAAAAAACCATGATTTCTAACCATTTTCAATGTCATTTTTACCCCGCTTAAAATGTCTTATATATGTTGATATTATAGTGACCTTAAAGATAAATTGTAACATTACGTGTTTATAATTAAAATAAAAAAAATCAGTTTCCCACCGAGAAATAGTATCCAAACAAGGCTATAGACACTGAAAGGATGGTAGGGAATCTATTGTCCTCGCACTTTGCAGGCCGCAAGATCTTTCATAAATCTCGCGATATTTTGGATCATAAAGGCTACCTCGCGCTTCGCAATACGCAGTGTCATTTTATCCAATTGTTTTATTGCCTTACCTGGAAAGTGTGCCCACCTCGGATGTATCTCGCGTGTTGGAGAGTGTGATGATTTAACACGCGATTTGCAGGCCACGAGGTCGTCTGATGTGGACAATTTGGGGGTTGTTCTTCTAAATAATGTTTGAAAGGCCCTATTTCTTTAAATAATTATTTATTTGGGGTTTTTAATATAAAATTGTCATTTATATATAGTCTACTTATAAAACAAGTGTTCAAATTATATAACTTTTTACGAATAAATGTTTAAATTATTTTTTAAATTATTGATGTGTCTCATGCTATAACTATTATCACTTTAGGTTTTTAGGCCGTAACTGCTGTTAGTTTTTTTGTTAAATGTCATGTGTTACGTTATAGTAATTTTAAAATTTATTTATATTTTTAAAAAAATAAAAATATTATTATATTTATAAAACACCTCATTTTCTCTTAAATTACACAAAACTCAAATCCCTAAAAATCTTAAATCCTTAATCATAACTCATCCTCATCATCCTTTTCGGCCACGATCACAGTCACCGATGTACTCCCTATCATTCTCCTAGTCATATGTCGTTGTAGTTGTGACTGTTGGCCGTTGAAATCACATGGGATTAGAGTTTTCATCCTAGGTTTTGTGGGTACAAACTTCGATAGATCGTGATTTCATAGGGTATTGATCACCAAGGGAGGTGAGGTTGACTGGAGCTTCATCGACGACAAAGAACAGTGACTGGCATGGGTTTAGGGGTTGAAATGAATGTTTTCAAAGTTTTAGGGTTTTTTCAAAAAATTTGTGTGATTTTTAAATATAATTTTAGTTTTTAAATTTTAAATGAAAATTTTAAAACTATCAGATTATGACACTTATCACTTAAAGGAAGAAATTAACGGCGTTTACGGCCCGTACACATCAAATGGTAACATTTGTAACGTTAGGTACCAGATTCTTTCAAAAATTAATTTAAGTACATATTTAAGAAAGACGTTATAGTTTGAACACTTATTTTATAATTAAGAATTTATATATTGTGCATGTTAACTTTGAATTAAACTAAAATGTAAATATTTTATTTGAAGTTATATAATAAAATGAGCCTCATTATACAGTAAATTTAAATTTTTTATGATTTAGACTAAAGTGAGTACAAAATAATATTTATTATAAATATTTTCAATCATTTGTTAATAAACACTCAATCACTCTGTTGCAACCATTTGTACTCAAACTTGTGACATCTAGGAAGAATAACGATTATCTTAACTATTGAGGTAAATTGTATAATAAATTTATTTAAGTATTAACAAAATTGTTTATATAAATTTTTTATAATGAGAAGAAGAATGAGAAGAATGAGAAGAAAAAGAAGAAGAAGAGGAAGGAGAAGAAGAAAAAGAAGAAGAAGAAAAAGAAGAAGAAGAAGAAGAAGAAGAAGAAGGAGAAGAAGTAGAAGATGTAACATCCTCAATACCGGGTTAGTGACCAAATTAAAATATTTCAGAATTTGGTGATTAAAGTAGAATCATTGAATAGTTCAATGGTTTATCTGGAAATATTTCCTAAAAGTTGTTAGTAATTATTAAAGGAATTAAAGGGCAAAATGATCATTTGACAAAGAAAATTTTTATATTCCTTTTATAAGATAAGGGAACCACGTGGGAAAAGAGAGAATTCTCCAGAGTTTTCTTTCTTCTTCTTCCTCCTCCCGTCTCTCCAAGCTCAAAGGTGAGTTTATTTGCTTGTGGATTAATTATTGATTTTAAGGTTGGATTATGATCATTAGAGGATAATTAAACTTAAGGAAAGCTTAATTTGTTCTAAAACAACAAGATGAAAGATATATAAGATTAAAGAAATGATTTTTTTTGATGAATTTCTGGAAAAGAGTTAATAAGTGAAATTTGAGAAGGAATTTGACTTGTCATCACTAATAATAAGAGATTTATGAAGTTAGAAAGGATTAATAACAAAGTTGAAACTTTAGTAAGATTCTTAATTTTAAGAATCATGATGAGATATGTAAGATAGAGATGGTTTATATGAATACAAGTTGGTTTAAGTAATGGTAGTTGAGTTTAATGACATGATAGGGGATTAAAATAGAAGAATTGAAGGATGAGTTAAGGATTTTTGGGTGTAAAATACAAATTATGGGAAAAGTGTATCGATGCACATTCAATGTGTATCGATGCACTTTCAAATAAATGAACATCGAATGCAATTAGTGCATCGATGCACTTTGCATCGATGCATAAGGAGTGCATCGATGCATCCTCTTAAGAATAAAATATCGAAGGTGAATTGTGTACCGATGCACAGGTAATGCATCGATGCACACGTTAAGGAATGCATCGATACACTGTAGAGTGCATCGATGCATACCTTTATTAAAAGATGAAAATATCTTTCTTTTAGCCTAAGAAATGATAGATTAGGATACATTAATCGGATATTGATATGTATCAATGTATGATTATATAGATATCGAGCACGAATAAGTTCTGGAACGATTATCAAGTTAAGATTCGATCAAAAGAGAGGAAAATCATAAAAGTGGATTGGAACGTAGTGAGGCCAAGGTGAGTGCATACAAGTTAGTTTATGATGTTTAATGGAAATAAGACTTGCGACGAGTCTATTTCCTATATTAGAATGCATGAATTTATGATCATATGCATATGTTTGATTTGGGTATGTGTGATATATATTATAGTATGTATTAAATGATTGGTGTGAATACATGTAGTGTGATAAGTTATAGGAATTAATATGAATGATGTATATGATTACATGGGAATGTGAAATAGGTTATATGATAGGTGACCATACATGTTACATAGTAAATGTGATCAATTATAAGAATCAATATAATAGATTTATATGACTACATGAGAATGGTGATGAGTTAAATAAGATTAAACTATAGAGTAATATGAGAATAATATATTAGTGAAGGGAATTAAGTATAAATGATGATGTCAAACTATAAGATAATTGTTATAGAGAAGAAGTATACTTAAAGAGAATTACTGCATAGGAGTTATGAAAAATTTAACTAAATAAATAGATTAACTTATTATACAAATAATATTAGATATGTGATAAAATTATATGTTATGGTATAAATAATTATGAGAATAAATGGGAAAATGAGACAAGATAAGTATTTACTTATAGGATAATATGAGATTATATGAATATATAATATAACTTTATGAGGAAGAATCGGGTGTTATATGATTTAGGTATGGAAATGATCTATGTGTAAGTAAATTATGTGATTATGTGACTATGTGTGAAATGGAGTAAACTAGGTAATTATAAGGTATGTGAATATATGTATATAAAATAAACCACATGACTATGAATTAAGTGAAATTAAGTGGTGAGAATGATATGACAGAAAGCTACCAATGAATATATTATGAGAAGATATAAGAACAATTATAAGCTATGTGATATGTGAGTTTATGAAAATGTTCTACGTGCAAGTGATCTACGTGTATGTGTGATTTATATGGAAATGAACTACTTGACTACGTGTGATCTTATAAAAATGTAATAATGAGACTATGTGTATATGTGAATGTGTGATAACATAAATATTAATGCCTGTGTTATGTGTTATGAGAGCTAGAGGTATAGTTGGCATGCCAAGAGTCAAGGATCTACGCAGTCCTTCGGGATATATATGTATTCTTTGGAACATGTATGAGGTCTTTTGAGACATATTTGGTCCTTAGCATATGTATATGATTCTTAAGGAATTTTCTACGTGGTCCTTAGGGACATTTTATAGGGCACTTCGGTGCAATTCTACGTGGCACTTCGGTGCAATTCTACGTGGCACTTCGGTGCATTTATACGAGCTGTGGTGACAACATTAGTGCACAACCTCTAGAGACTCACATATCAATAGTTATCACATATGTACATGGGCTAATCAAGAAATGATAACAAATATATATTGTGATATGATAAATTTTATAGCAAGGACATGATGAGGTATAGGTATAATATATGATTAAGAAGGTTATGTATATGTGCTATGTGATTAAATGATAAGTAACTAATGATGATTTATATGCATGCATGTAATTCTTATTAGATAATATGATATGATTTATATGATGATGTATGTATTGCTTGGTTAATTGAATAATATGTTGAGTAAGAAAAAAATATATAAGAGGATATAATTATAAGATATAAATGATAAGAACATTGATAGTGGAATAAAGTTAGAGATTAAAATAATGTGTGAGATGTATATGCGTATAGTATATTATATATAATGTTATATTGTTTTGATGTGCCATTATAAGATGATATGTTCATACATGTTTAAGCATTTAGAGTTTCCTTTATAAGTTTAATGCCTCACTAAGTCATAGACTTAGCTTGTGATTGTTTCACACGTAGGTTACAGAAGCAAGAAGAGAAGCGAAGAAGAGCAAGACAGGTCAGCATCTCCCTTACAAAATTTCAGATCATAAAATAGACGATTTAAATGTGTTTGGTTATTTTGAATATAGTTGGCATGTACTAATTGATTGAGTTAAATATACTATGATCGATTTTGGTTATTGTGGTCAATTTATGTAAATAAACCGCTTTTACTTTAATGAAAATTTTAAATTTTCTTTGAATTTTGTCAAGAGTCAAAGTTTGAAAAGTCAATGTGACATCTCAGACTTGTATTCGGGTCGGGTACGGGTCTGAGGGTGTTACAGGAGAAGAAGAAGAAGAAGAAGAAGAAGAAGAAGGAGAATGAGAAGAAGAAAGAGAAGAAGAAAGAGAAGAAGAAGGAGAAGAATAAGAAGGAGAGGAAGGAGGAGAAGGAGAAGAATGAGAAGAAGAAGAATAATAAGAATAAGAAAAGTAGAAGTAGAAGAAGAAGTAGAAGGAGAAGGAGAAGAAGAAGAAGAAGAAGAAGAAGAAGAAGAAGAAGAAGAAGAAGAAGAAGAAGAGAAGAAGAAGAAGAAGAAGAAGGAGGAGGAGGAGGAGGAGGAGGAGAAGTAGAAGGAGAATGAGGAGAAGTAGGAGGAGAAGGAGGAGAAGAAGGAGGAGGAGAAGAAGAATAATAAGAATAAGAAGCAGAAGCAGAAGAATGAGAAGAAGAAAAAGAAGCAGAAGAAAAAGAAGAATGAGGAGAATAAGTAGAAGAAGAAAAAAAGAAGGAGAAGGAGAAGGAGAAAGAGAATGAGAAAGAGAATGAGAAGAAGAATGAGAAGGAGGAGAAGAATGAGAAGGAGAAGGAGAATGAGAAGAAGAAGAAGAAGGAGAAGAAGGAGAAGGAGAATGAGAAGAAGGAGGAGAATGAGAAAAACAAGGAGAATTAGAAGGATAAAAATGAGAAGAAGAAAGAGAAAAATAAGAAGAAGAAGAAGAAGAACGAGAATGAGAAGAAGAACGAGAAGAATAAGATGAGAAGGAGGAGGAGGAGAAGAAAGAGAAAACAAGAAGAAGAACAAGAACAAGAACAAGAACAATAAGAAAAAGAAGAAGAAGAACAAGAAGAAAGAAGGAGAAGAGAATGAGAAAGGAGAATGAGAAGAGAAGGAGAATGAGAAGGAAAGGGAAGGAAAATGAAGTGAGAAGATAGGAGGAGGAGATAAGGAGAAGAAGGCGAATGAGAAGAGAAGAAGGAAGGAGGAAGAAGGAAATGAAAGAAGGAAGAGAAGAGAATGAGAAGAAGAAGAAGAATAAAAATGAGAAAGAGAATGAGAAGAAAATACAAAGAAAAGAAAAAAGAGAAAAGAGAAGAAGAAGAAAAAGAAGAAGAAGAAGAAGAAGGAGAATGAAATAAGAATAGAGAAAAAAAAGAAAGAAGAAAGAAGAAGAATAAGAAAGAAATAAGAAATCACGAATAAGGAAAGTTAGGGAGGAGGAGGAGAGAGAAATGAGAAGAAGAAGAAGAAGTGTGCATGTGAATAACATATTTTAGCATCAACGATGTGAAAGAGATGGGATAAACAGTTCAACGAGATAGGGGTATGTTATGATCATTACTGATTTTTTTTTTTGCGGGAGGGGAAAGGGACGACTAAGAGAACAGAAATTCCAATTTTTAGTAAATTAGAAAATTTATATAATTAAAATTTTAATTTTTAAATAAAATTAGATCAAATGTCATTCAATAATTGAGTGAAGATTTTTTTAACAAACATTAAAAGTTTACCTTAAATAATAACAAAATACAACATCAGACATATATATATATATATATTTTTTAAAAACTTATTTTTTAATGAATAAAAAAGATATCTTTTTATTTTACTGCGTTGAGTTTTTGGGATGATCCCTTCATTATCTCTAATTCCCTCTATCATAAGTTTTATACATTTATACGGTGCGTTTGGTTTTGTAAGTATAAGATTATTTCTCACACAGTATGATTACTATAATGTAGTATTATCTGACACATTATCGATAATATTATATTTATCTTGTTTAATTTATTTAGTATAATTTAAGATGACAATGTTTGGTTGAAATAATATAAGATTACATAAAATTAAATTTTATTAATTTTCTTTCATGATATTTGTACGAAAATTCATATAATTATTTATGGAAAACAGTCTAAATTTGATAGAAATTTTATATTTAAATATTATTAATACAATCAGTGTATTATACAAAATTTAAAAATTTATATAAATAAATATCTTATATCTACTTTTATCATAGTATATAATAAGACTAAATTAATTTTTCAGTGATTAAAAATAAGTACTTAATTTATTTTAGAAATAGTTTAGAGTTGAAAATTCACTCTTGGACGAATTCAAGGTTTTCCAACAGATTTTCAACTCCTAAAAAATCAAAAGTAAGATGGTTTATGAAATTCGAGTTTTTAATATGTTTATTACAAATTAAATTTGCATGAATTTGAGAAATTTATGACAATTTCGTTATTCTAAGCTTAGGATTCAAACTCTTGTATAAAAAGTAAAGCTTAAGGTTGAACTAAGTTTACATTATCCCAATCAAATTTACAATATGAACTAGATATTTAGATAAAATGTTTAGAAAATAATATTAGAGACATTATGAACGTATTGTTAATAAAAATATATTGAATATTAAAGTTTTATTTAAATGTGAAATTAATATGAAATTAAAGCATTTAATAAATATACATCTTGAATAATTATCTGCCGAGTTAAAAAAATATGTAACAATTAAATTAATACGAAGAAATCTCATTTTTATCTAAATTAAAATTGAAAAATATCTAAAAAATTACGTGAGAATAATATTTTAATTTTTTTAAAAAATACTATTATTGATAATATTTTTCATCCTAATAAGAATGAGAAGAAAGAAAATATAAAAATAAAATCCTAGAAAAAATATTATCTCTAAAACTATTTTCTTTTCGCGAACTAAGCCCATTCTCTCCAGCGACTATAATTTTAATTTAAAACAATTATTTTTCTCCACCGAATTATTTGAAAATTTGAGCCCATTTTCTTCTCGTGCACACATTGTACTAATATCTTCCATTAGCGCATATTAGCATTCCAAGGAAGAATAAAACAAAACGACGCAGCTTTTGAAAATATTCTTGGCTAAGTCTCAACAGAGAAGAAGTAAATTGGAACAAGAAGTGAGACAAATGTGGCTTATTTCCATTCCCATATTGCTTTTGGGCCAGTTGGAATGACACTCCTGCCAAGTAATCTTTCTAAATTATCTTTTTCAAAGTAATCTTTCTACATTTTCAATCCAAGGTAAAAATAAATAAATAAATAAATAAATAAATAAACCATTAATTGCGAAAAATAAATGCATTGTTTCACTAAATTAAAATAATTTAGATAATTATAAAAATAACACAACACAAATCACTTACAAATCGAACTAATTTTTACAAAGTAAAAAAATAGACAACTTTAATATAATCGAATTTAACCAAAAATAAATGTAAACAAAATTCATAAAGTTTAAAAAAGATTAGGTAAAACTTTTCTCTATTCCTTTTAATTCATAAAAAATCCATCCCTATTTGTTTAGGCTACAGAGGAGCATCAAATCAAGGCAAAATAAGTCTATAGAAAACAAGGCTAACAAATTTGTATAATAATTACATAATTATATAAATTAAGTGTGTTCAAATAGTTAATTTGGTTATCGATCAAACTTAATTAGTCAATCGAATTAATAATAAAATCTTTAATCTGTAATCAAACCGAGAAGTGAAACGCCTAACGCCTTGGCGGACGAGATCCAGAGCAGAAATCCCACACAGGCAATACACAGCGCCTCGAGCTCTGGAACTAGTTTAAATAATTGCAACTCCATTTCTGCAAATCACGCAGCTACCCAGTGACCATAAAACGAACTATTCTTTCACCTTTTACTAAAGAATGCCGTGTGCTCGCTGTAGAAAGTGACATACACCTATTTTTGGAGGGCTTTTTCTTGGGAAAGGGCCCTAAAATTGTAGTTAAATGAACATTTGTTTATAGCAAGTTCTCTTATGCAGTGGTTCTTCTGGAGTATTTGTTTATTCAATCGAACATTCGGTTATCGATCGAACTTGCTGTTAAACGAAACTGACGCGGTTGCAGTGTTGGAAGAGAATGACTTTCTCCATGAAAGTGCTTATTAATTTCTCCAATAGAAGTGTATACAGTTTGAGGATAAAGAAAATTGCATAACGTTACCTGAAGTAACTTGAACTCTCAAAAAACACATAGTAAACAGAGGATTTTACTAACATATACATCATCACTCTCTCTTAGCATTATCATACAAAACTTTGTGCATAAAACCCATAACTAATCTAACCCTGATGAGAGTGTAAAGACTACATATCTTGTGAAAACAATTAAAGCCAAGTATGACCTATGGGTGACTTTCTTAGAGCACTGCGCTCAACATCTCATTCCAAATATCTGGCACACCAGGGAGGCACCAATGACTACAGTCAGGATGAGAACTCAGTCGGGTGCCGTCTCTGTGCTTGGTTCAATCCCCTTCTACAAACTGAAGGATGCCCGTCTCCTCGAAAAGGCGGCATCTTCGTAACGTCATGTAGATACACTGGAAGTCTCATTCTTCTTAATACCCCTTTCAGCACTACAACTTGGTCAGGGAACATGAGGGCGGCTGAAAATTGAAGGGGAGCTTTCTGGTTATAGCATTTCCAACCATTTTGTCTACAGTGAACAAAACAAGGGAAAGAGAAGAAAAAAATAACTTTGTTTAAGATACCATGGTGTTGATTAACAGATTGGTGTTAGAAAATTGTTATTGAATTTATTAACCAAATTGGTTATCTCTTCACGTGATTATGATGTAAGGACTGAGGAGGGCTATATAAATAAGGCTAGGCTTCTTGTAATCGGTGCATTTTTCTAGATATACTCTTTCATGCTAAAGCCTTCTGTTATAACCTTAGTAAATCTCTAAAGCTAACACATGGATAATAAAAAGCTTAAAGTTAGTTGAATTTATGCTTTGTTTGATACTTGTTATGCCTAGGCGACATGGTTCTGAAAATAACTCTGGTTTCGTTTAAAAAGCAAGTGTAGCTTTTTGGAGGTTGGTTCTTTGGCCTCGAACAAAGCATAGCTTATCTATTTCTCTTCCTTTTGTGGTTTGGGATTGATTGGTTTAGAATCGGGCAATACATATTGGAGCAGTGGGAGTCGAAGCAATGGTGAGAGGGAATGTCCAACGGACAACAACCTAATTTAAGGTTAAGAAACAAAGGGAAAACACAATCGAAAATGTACATAATTTCGGTTGGACAGCATAAAATGTTAATTTTTTCTTAATATTTTTTGGTTGCACACCTTCTTCATAATATTTTTCGGTTGACAACAGAAATATTACATTTTTTATAACAATAAAAATTGACATTTAGGTTGCACTCAATAAAAAATGTTAAGTTTTTTTATAACATTCTCAATTGTGCTCATTCTCTGTTGTTTCTTAGTCTTAAATTAGGTTGTCGTACATCAGAACATCTCAGTAAAAGGTTGAATATAGGGATGGTCATAGTTCGGGATGCGGTTAACCCTATCAGACTCGAAAATTATATACCCTCAACCCGACCTGACCCGAAATAATATATTTATCCAAAATAGCAATAATAGTTGTTAGGAATGAGTTTGGAATATGGTGTTTTGGATTTATGCATTTTATTGGGATTTGTTCGATCTAGGATGCTGAACTATGGGGAGCTTATCATGGCCTTGTTTAAGCTTGGGGGAGAGGCTTCCGTCGTATTATTTTTTAACTTGATAGTACTATAGAAGCAGGACGAGTATTGAGAAAGGATTATAAAGGTATCCACTTCCTTAATGGCACTTACATGAACTATGCAATCGCAGTTTGAGAGATTGTCAACACATACCCCGTTAGGGTGACATGGTGACCGATGCTTTAGCTAAACATGTTCCAGATGATAACTTGAAAGTTGCTTTCCTACCTGAATCGCCTGTATGGATTTTTTCGATTTATTTGGCTGATAGCAATACTAGGAATCGTCTTATTAGTGATGGAACAAACTGTAATCCTTAATGTTAGATCATGTACTCTTTTCCTCCATATAGGTTAGAGAGATTTTTAATGAGATGCAATTTAATGTCCCTTGTATGATCTCTTTCAATCATACAACTTCACAAAATAATAATAATAATAACAATAGTCATAAATGATTATATTTTCAAGAGTTATGAACATCTATATTTTCATGATAATAATTCATAAATTTATTATGATTTCATAAACTTTTTTCCCATAAAATTACATCATGAGATCACTAATTGATAAGTTTTAAAAATAAAATATGGTTTAATTCTGAAAAAAGAACTGATTGAAAAAAATATGATTTAATTCTAAAAATAAATATATATTTTTTAAAAAAAACTACGTGCACACGCATATATACATATGAGGCATGATTTACTTACACAATATGAAATTCTTTTAGTTTTACATAGATTTAGGATCGTTGGATGAGTAAAAATAGATGACCCAAATTAACAGTAAGATATGTGAAGATATTCACTTGGAAAAAAAAGCAAGGAGTCAATCTGTTCCATCTATTTTCACTCATGTAACGGTCCTAAATATGTGTAAAACTAAAAAGTTTTACATTATATAAATTGATCCTAATCATATATATATAATTCAAATAATTTCTGATAATAACTAAATGTCATTTTCATATTGATTTAAAGATGAAAAGCAGAAAAGTGATGAGGGTTGGCTAAGATAACAATATAAATGCAAATTATATGGCCTTATTATTTTTGCGTCGTTCATTTTTCTTTTGGTATAATGATAAACTCACCCCTCAGTACTTATATATTTTTTTGAACTTTCGCTAAATTTAAACATTAATATTTTAAAGAAATTCAAATCACGTTTTCAAAATAAAATATTTATTAAAATTATAATTTTTTTACTATTTTGACGTAACAATCCACTTGAACTTCATATCAACACACAGTATTTGTTTTGTATATCACGCTAATAAATAATCTAAAACTAGTATTCAAAAATAAAAAATTTATATTTTATCAGTATTTAATATTGGGGCACCTTGTTGAAATACCCCTCTATATGCACTCTTGGAAGGGAATTTTATACAATGACGTGGATCGAGACATAATAGGAGATTATGAGATGCAAAAGCATTATCGGTGTGAGAGGAGACCGCCATTCAAGATGACTTAAGCTGACATAGTAAAGAGTAGAATTGTTCAAGCTTCATTTCGAAATATAGTAGTTTATGACATGATGGAAGGTTGGGTTAAAGTAAATACTGATGGAGTTGTTGATCATGCGAA
The DNA here is from genome assembly GCF_006381635.1 of Hibiscus syriacus. Lineage (NCBI taxonomy): Eukaryota > Viridiplantae > Streptophyta > Magnoliopsida > Malvales > Malvaceae > Hibiscus > Hibiscus syriacus. The sequence goes on along the minus strand of NW_024062836.1, from coordinate 7,651 downwards.
ATGTTCAAGAAGAATGACTATTTGGTTTTACTGGAAATCTTGAAAATTGTTCGGTGTTAACTGCAGACTTATGGGCGATTCATGATGCTTTAAAACGTATATGGAGGTCTGGATATCACAAAATTATGATTGAGACGGATAGCTTTGAGGCTATGCGGTTGTTAAATAAAGTTTTGAATCATTCATGCAACCTTCTTTGATACTATAAGATTGATGTTGGAATGTACATGGGAAATAAACTTCCGACCGGTTAGGAGAAGTGCGACTTTAGAGGAAAGAGTATATATGAGCTTCTTAACTTTATTAACAACTAATGGATGGAAAGGTATCTGCAACAGTTATTCATCATGAAGTTCCTACCACATCAAAGAAAAATCTAATTTACTGTCGGTGAATAAAGAAACACGTTGAAGTTGTTTTTACTCTATGACATTGGGAAGTGAAGAGTTAAAATGCGAGGTTAAAGACATAGCAAATCAAAGAAAAATCTAATTTACTGTGGGTGAATAAAGAAACACGTCGAAGTTATGATATTGGGCGTAAAAATGTGAGGTTAAAGGCATAATAATCCAACCAGTTTTGAAAGTGAAAGTAGATGAAAAAAATTGTTGTTCAATTCACAACAATCGCATGGGAAAAAGATAACTTATTATTGTCAGAGTGGTGAGTCACCAAGGGGCAGACCCATCCTTAAAAAATACGGACACCTGTGTTATTTTTTAAAATAAAAACTCTAAATTATTTTATAATAAAATAAAATTATAAAATGAGGTTTTAAAAATATATGTTAATTAGAAATAATGTTTTTAATGGTATTTTAGAAAGAAATGATTATAATTCATTTATTATAGATTTTTTTAAAAAAAATAATTACAATTTATTTATTGAGATAATAAAGGAGAAAATTAAAAGATTCTTTTTAAAATTTTATCATGAAAATTAATAAAAAAAATGATAGCAGATTTTTTAGAAAATAATTTTTTATTAACATATTTTTTTTAAGGTGAGAGACTTTTAAAATTTTAGTATCCTGCAATATATTACATTCTACACATATAAAAGGACATGTGTATGTTGATGCTTCAACCTCACACACATCTGCTCAATACGTCATCAAGTTTGTTGAATTTAACCTTAGTGGACCCCATGTCATCCCAATTTTGGGCCTGCCGAGCAGCACGTGCAAAACGTGGCGTCCACATACTTCCCTGGCCACCACAAGACAAGAAATGACAGTTGTAAATGAAAAACACGCAAACCAAATGTCTATCTCTAAACCTTACATCTGCTCAATAAGACATCGAGTTTGTTGAATTTAACGTCAGTGTCTCATTCCAATATTCTTGAACCCCGACATCTCAATTTATATAGGTAATTTTATATTTAAAAACCTAAATAAATAATTATTTAAAAAAATAAAACCTTTAGACATTATTTGAAAGAATAAACTCTTAAGTCGTCCACATCGGACGACTTCGTCGCTTGTAAATTGCGTGTTAAATTCTCGTACACTCCAACACGCAAGATATATCTGACGTAAGTTTACTTTTCAGGTAAGACAATAAAACAATTGAATAAAATGACACCGTGCATTGCAAAATAGCCTTTATGATTCAAAATATCACGAAATTTATGAAGGATCTCGTGGCCTGCAAAGCGCGAGATTCTTTCGAATTCCATTAAAACATAGAAATTAAATGAATTAATAAATAAATGTAATAATAATAATTATTATTATTAATTATTAAATTTAATAAATAATGAAAATATAATAATATGTAAATATAGTAATTAAAATAGATATTTTATTAAAAAAATAATTATAATATATTTTGTAAATTTTGAAATAATAAAAAATTAAATGTGTAAAATATTAAATATAATAATTAATTAATTAATAATATTAGAATTATATTATATTTTAAAATTTAAAAGATAAAGTAATCTCACGTTTTACAAATCGTAGTTTTAGGACAAAAAACAAATTGTGACTGCAGTCAAGAACTACAACATACGTCGCTCCTTCACGTCAACTGTGAAAAAAACTGATGCAGATAAGTACATCGTTGAATGTCTCCACAAGAAGCAGGGATGTAATTGGAGGGTTCGTGTATCACGGTTGGAGACGATGAAAAACCTTTGGAAACTCACAAAATATGTCAAATCACATACATGTACTGCCATCATCCTGAACCAAGATCATCGTAACTGGTATGTGTACGTGCTTTCTGAAGCGTTCATCGTGTTACAGTATTGACCTGTATTGCTTCAGTTACATCGCTATACGGGTACATAATTGACTACCACAAAGCATGGTATGCAAGGTATCAGGCCCAACAAAAATTGTTCGACCAATAGGAGAAATCATATAACGAACGAATTACGGCTATGGCTTAAACTGGTGCAGAAACACATTCCAGGAATAGTTGTGAAATTGGAAACAATCACTGCGTACAAAAATGATCGTGTTGTACGAGTGTCTGCCAATTCTACCGGGTCTTTTGGACTTTTCCGCAATGCATTAATGTATTCCGACACTGTAAGACAATTGTTCAAATCAACGACACTTGGTTATATGGTCGATATACTCAAATAATGTTATTGGCGGTTGCATAAGACGGCTATAGAAAACTATTCCCATCGTCTTCGCAGTTGTCGAAAATAAAGATATCGACTCTTGGAAATTATTCCTTACGAACTTACAAACATATGTTCTATCACATGTGATGCAGGATAGAGATGAAGAGATTTGTCTTATTTCTGACAGTGTCGCTGGTATCAAATACACACTCCAGTGTATGAGCCAGTCTTGCCAATCCCCTAATATTTATCATTGGTATTGTTTACGACATATTGCCGCAAACTATTTTCAGAAGTTCAAGAGTCAAGGTGAGGGTCTAATGGTGCTTCGAATGGGTACGTATTTCACCCTTTTCGGTTTACCATATATTTACAAAACTTATTTCAAATTAATTGTTCCACTTTTTATTGATAGGTTACACACAGTCCATATGTGAGTTTGATGATCTGATGCAGGAACTGAGACACATGAATCCTGAGGGCTTCAACCACCTTACTAGAATCCCAAATGAGAAATGACTTCGATCATTTGATGGGGGGTAGACGGTATGGTCACATGACAATGAACTTGGCTGAGGCAATAAATTTATCACTAAAGGGAGTGCGCCATTTGCCTATCACGCCAGTTGTCAAAGCAACATATTATCGATTGGAAACCCTTTTCGCAACATTGGGAAGGCAAGCAACTGACTGAATTGAATGTGGCTACCAAATCCACCCATACCTCATCAGAAAATTACGAACATTCCAGCACCATTCCAACGCGATGAGTGCCCTGTGCTTCTCTCGTGAAATGTCATTATTCCGTGTATCAGAATTTGTGAGGCTATTGGAAGGCATACAACACAACACATATGTGGTTAATTTACGAGAAAAAACATGCGAGTGTGGATTCTTCCAAACTTTCAAATACCCGTGTATGTACACCATTTCTACTGCTTCTTCTGTTCGGATACCCTACATGAGATTCGTTGATCGGGTTTACTTACTTGAAACTATATTCAAGGTTTATGAATATGAGTTCCCTCCCATTGGAAATGAATGAGATCCAGATGAAGCTGATGATGAACCTATAATACGACCAGATTATGCACTACGACGAAAAAAATCAGTAGTCTACGATCAACCCAAATTTTTTGTGACATGAATTTGGACGAACATCAAGAAAAAAATCGGACAACTGAAATTATTCTCTATATGTAGGAATCCTATACACATAAAGAACAAATGTCTCAATCTCTTAGGCCCACATATCTATTAAATGGGCTTTTTGTGTTATTTCTTTTTTAATTAATAGCACATATTACTCATATTTACAAGCCATAAATAACACTCAATGTGTCTATCAAACCATTTCTTTTCTTCTTCCTTCAAAACACCATGATTTCTAACCATTTTCAACGTCATTTTTACCCCGCTTAAAATGTCTTATATATGTTGATATTATAGTGACCTTAAAGATAAATTGTAACATTACGTGTTTATAATTAAAATAAAAAAAAAATCAGTTTCCCACCGAGAAATAGTATCCAAACAAGGCTATAGACACTGAAGGGATGGTAGGGAATCTATTGTCCTCGCACTTTGCAGGCCGCAAGATCTTTCATAAATCTCGCGATATTTTGGATCATAAAGGCTACCTCGCGCTTTGCAATACGCAATGTCATTTTATCCAATTGTTTTATTTTCTTACCTGGAAAGCGTGCCCACCTCGGATGTATCTCGCGTGTTGGAGAGTGTGATGATTTAACACGCGATTTGCAGGCCACGAGGTCGTCTGATGTGGATAATTTGGGGGTTATTCTTCTAAATAATGTTTGAAAGGCCCTATTTCTTTAAATAATTATTTATTTGGGGTTTTTAATATAAAATTGTCATTTATATATAGTCTACTTATAAAACAAGTGTTCAAATTATATAACTTTTTACGAATAAATGTTTAAATTATTTTTTAAATTATTGATGTGTCTCATGCTATAAATATTATCACTTTAGGTTTTTAGGTCGTAATTGCTGTTAGTTTTTTTGTTAAATGTCATGTGTTACGTTATAGTAATTTTAAAATTTATTTATATTTTTTAAAAAATAAAAATATTATTATATTTATAAAACATCTCATTTTCTCTTAAATTACACAAAACCCCAAATCCCTAAAAATCTTAAATCCTTAATCATAACTCATCCTCATCATCCTTTTCGGCCACGATCACAGTCACTGATGTACTCCCTATCATTCTCCTAGTCATATGTCGTTGTAGTTGTGACTGTTGGCCGTTGAAATCACATGGGATTAGAGTTTTCATCCTAGGTTTTGTGGGTACAAACTTAGATAGATTGTGATTTCATAGGGTATTGATCACCAAGGGAGGTGAGGTTGAGTGGAGCTTCATCGACGATAAAGAACAGTGACTGACATGGGTTTAGGGGTTGAAATGAATGTTTTCAAAGTTTTAGGGTTATTTCAAAAAAATTTGTGTGATTTTTAAATATAATTTTAGTTTTTAAATTTTAAATGAAAATTTTAAAACTATCAGATTATGACACTTATCACTTAAAGGAAGAAATTAACGGCGTTTACGGCCCGCACACATCAAATGGTAACATTTGTAACGTTAGGCACCAGATTCATTCAAAAAATAATTTAAGTACATATTCAAGAAAGACGTTATAGTTTGAACACTTATTTTATAATTAAGAATTTATATAATGTGCATGTTAACTTTGAATTAAACTAAAATGTAAATATTTTATTTGAAGTTATATAATAAAATGAGCCTCATTATACAATAAATTTAAATTTTTTATATTTAGACTAAAGTGAGTACAAAATAATATTTATTATAAATATTCTCAATCATTTGACAATGAACACACAATCACTCTGTTGCAACTGTTTGTACTCAAACTTGTGACATCTATGAAGAACAACGATTATCTTAACTATTGAGGTAAATTGTATAATAAATTTATTTAAGTATTAACAAAATTGTTTATATAAATTTTTTATAATGATTTAGTTTTGTATGAAAGTAGAACGCTGCTGTCTCCTTTTGAACTGTAAATGAGAGACAGAGTGTTGACTACAATGACTCATTGACTTAGGAACGTATTGCCAGCTAGAACGCATTACCCTCTTTTGGTTTTCTATGAGAAAATCTATGGACTTTTTCTTCCTTAAAAAATGTATATTATTTTTAAAATATTTAAGTTTTTTAGTTATTGAAAAATATTTAAATTGTATTCTTAATTTTGATTGTTTTAATTTTTGTTTTCAAAGGTGATGCTCAATATTTTATTCTATTACTACTTTAAAGTTGAATTATCAATGTTCATAAAATATATTATGACATATGTTATAATTTTTAATTTTATTTATTTAAAAAAATTAAAATATTTTAAAATACCTAGATTCTCAATCCCTTAAAATGTTTAATCCGTAAATCTCATATATTACCATCAAAGTTAACCATTATCACCCCGTCTACGATTGATACAGGTTGAAGGACGATTAATAGTGGAAAAGGAAGAAGAAGAAGAAGAAGAAAGAAGAAGAAGAAGAAGAAGAAGAAGAAGAAGAAGAAGAAGAAGAAGAAAGAGGAGAAGAAGAAGAAGGAGAAGAATGAGAAGAAAAAGAAGAAGAAGAGGAAGGAGAAGAAGAAGAAAAAGAAGGAGAAGAAGTAGAAGATGTAACATCCTCAATACCGGGTTAGTGACCAAATTGAAATATTTCATAATTTGGTGATTAAAGTAGAATCATTGAATAGTTCAATGATTTATCTGGAAATATTTCCTAAAAGTTGTTAGTAATTATTAAAGGAATTAAAGGGCAAAATGGTCATTTGACAAAGAAAATTTTTATATTCCTTTTATAAGATAAGGGAACCACATGGGAAAAAAGAGAATTCTCCAGAGTTTTCTTTCTTCTTCTTCCTCATCCCGTCTCTCCAAGCTCAAAGGTGAGTTTCTTTGCTTGTGGATTAATTATTGATTTTAAGGTTGGATTATGATTATTAGAGGATAATTAAATTAAGGAAAGCTTAATTTGTTCTAAAACAACAAGATGAAAGATATATAAGAGATTAAAGAAAATGAGTTTTTAGATGAATTTCTGGAAAAGAGTTAATAAGTGAATTTAAGAGGAATTTGACTTGTCATCACTAATAGAGATTTATGAAGTTAGAAAGGATTAATAACAAAGTTGAAAGTTTAGAAAGATTCTTAATTTTAAGAATCATGATGAGATATGGAAGATAGAGATGGTTTATATGAGTACAAGTTGGTTTAAGTAATGGTAGTTGAGTTTAATGACATGATAGAGCTTAAAATGAAGATTGAGGAAGAGTTAAGGATTTTCGGGTGTAAAATTCAAATTCTGGGCAAAGTGTATCGATGCACATTCAATGTGTATTGAATGCACTTTCAAATAAATGAACATCGAATGCAATTAGTGCATCGATACATAAGGAGTGCATCGATTCATCCTCTTAAGAATAAAACATCGAAGGTGAATTGTGTACCGATGCACAGGTAATACATCGATGCACATGTTAAGGAATGCATCGATCCTGTAGAGTTCATCGATGCATACCTTTATTAAAGATGAAATATCTTCTTTTAGCCTAAGAAATGATATATACATACTTGATACTGATATGTATCAATGTATGATTATATAGATATCGAGCACGAATAAGTTCTGGAACGATTATCAAGTTTAAGATTCGATCGAAAGAGAGGAAAACATAAAAGTGGATTGGAACGTATGAGGCCAAGGTGAGTGCATACAAGTTAGTTTATGATGTTAATGGAAATACTTGCGACGAGTCTATTTCCTATATTAGAATGCTGAATTTATGATCATATGCATATGTTTGATTTGGGTTTATGTGATATATTATAGTATGTATTAATGATTGGTGTGAATACATGTAGGTGATAAGTTATAGGAATTAATATGAATGATCTATATGATTACATGGGAATGTGAAATGGTTATATGAGGTGACCATACATGTTACATAGTAATGTGATCAATTATAAGAATCAATATAATAGATTTATTGACTACATG